>NC_092422.1:197559298-197589298 GCF_036169615.1 Heliangelus exortis
CAGCTCCAACCTAAACCTCCCCTGGCACCACTTGAGTTGTGCCAAAAGTTCCTCTTGTCCCATCCCTTGTTCCTTGGGAGCAGAGCCCGACCCCCCCTGGCTCCAACCTCCTCTCAGGGGGTTGCAGAGAGCCAGAAGGTCTCCCCTCAGCCTCCTCTGCTCCAGGATCAACACCCCCAGGGCCCTCAGCTGCTCCTCACAACTTCTCCACACCTTCTCCTTGCTCTCCATTCCCTTCTCTGGACACTCTCCAGCCCCTCAATCTCCTTCTGCTCCTGAGGGGCCCCAAACCTGAACACAATCCTACAATTTCTGTGTAAAGGTTCCTGTAAAACCTCTTGTTTCTGATCTTAGACAGTTGTGGGGTGAAGGTTCTTCACATTCCTTCTAACAGCAGAGTTCCCTGGGTTGCCAGAGCAGGTCCTGAGCAGCATCTGACAGGGTTCCCCTGGGGCTCTGGGCATGGGACCAGGGGGTCTGCAGGGTGCTGGGACCCCAGGGTCTGGGCAGGAGCTGGCACAGGGGGAGCCTTGGCTGTCAGTGTGTGAGTGAGGAGGTTGGGTGCAGCATCCTCTGAGCCCCAGCAGTGATAATAATGCTGCAGTGTCCCCAGCTGAGTGGAGGGACATTGTCACAGTGGATGTTTTGAGCTCTCCCATGTGGGGACATTCTGCCTCTCCTGTGCCTGCTGCCCTGCATGGGGTTGTTGGGGTCTGCAGGGAGAAGCACCAGGAGCAGCTCTGCTCTGCCTTGTGTCTCCTTTGCTGCTGAGCTGCATGGAGGGCTGGGAGGGTTTGGGCAGAGGGGGGGAAGGAGCATGCTGTGGGATCAGGGCATGGGGCATGAGCCCAGCACCCTCTGTCATTTGGCTCCCTTCATCCAGAAAGCAAACAGTGACTGATCTGAGTAGGTCCCATCTCAGCTTTCCCACTCAGAGGTGGGCACTAAATGCAAATAATTGGCATGGATGGGACCTCCTGAGCTGACATAACCCCTGTCCCTTTCCATGAAGCTTGCATGTGCATGGGGGTGCCAGCTCCCCCATCCTGGGTGACTCTGTCTGAGGAGCAGCCAACAAACCATTGCCCGTGGGAAGCAGGAGTGTGGCTGCCCCTGCATCTCTTGCCTTGTTTCTCAGTTGGTTTTAGGGGCTGGATGTGGGCTCAGCATGAGACTTGTGTTTAGGAACACTTTTATACACCTCTTGCCTCCTTCTTTAGAGTACCACTGTGTTTTTCCTGGCGTGTCTTCACCATGTTTTGTTGTCTGTCCTACTATTTCTTTACCAAAGAGAGTAGAGGATGTGTAAAGCATATCACAGGAGCTTCTGAGGTGGGTGGAACTCAGCTCCAAGGCTCTTCCATTCAGTATCAAATCCTTCTTTCCTGAAACACATAAAGCTCTTCAATCATTTGCTTCCACAGCCTGATTTTTTAATGGTTCTTTGGCAAGGAGATGTAGATCACTGTTGCACTTAGGGTCTGGCAGAGCTGCTCTGGGTGCTCCAGCATCTGGGTTTCAATCCTGGTACAATTTTGGGTCACTTTGGTGCAGCTGAGCCACCAGCAAAGCTGCTGCAGCTTCACTTGTCTTGTGAGAGGCTTTCAGAGCAGAGCATGATGTGTTCTCCTGTCGTGATGGGCATCATGAACCTGGGCCAGAGAGGACTTAAAAAAAAAATGTTGCTAAGGTATTTTCTCCCTAAAGCTGGTGGGAATGTGCAGGAGAATTGAGTTGTTACCAACAGTGAAGTGAGCTCCTGCCATTTCCATCATTACAAATAGAACAGTGAATCACTGCAGGAACCAGGTACCAGTGCTGGTGTAGAATGATTCAGTGACAAGTTTGGTAATCAGGAAAAATGGTGAATTTTGTTCAGTCCTGGTTTTCTAAGAAGAGATTGCACTTCAAGGAAACCAAATGTGTTGTTAGCTCAAGGCAGCTTTGTGTTTGCAGAATTTGGGTGTTGGAACAAAAAAGAGTGAACCACCTGAGGTCTGGAATGAGGCTATGGAGTGTTTCCTGTTTACACAAATTCTGTGGTGTGCAGTGAAAGCTGAGAAGTCCCTGGTACCCTTTTGGCACATTTGTCTCTAAGCAGTTAATGGAGTTCATAGAATCACAGGATGGCTGAGGTGGGAAGGGAGCTCAGAGCTCATCCCCTCCAACCTCCTGCCATGCCCAGGGACACCTCTCATCCAGCCCAGGCTGCTCCAAGCCTCATCCAACCTGGCCCTGAACACCTCCAGGGAGGGAGCAGCCACAGCTTCTCTGGGCAATCTGTTCCAGAGGCTCAGCACCCTCCTCCTGAAGAACTTCTTCCTCAGCTCCAGGCTGAACCTCTTCTCCTGCACTTTCAAACCATTTCCCCTTCTCCTATCACTGGACACTTCTGAAAAGTCCCTCTGCAGCCTTCCTGGAGGTTCCCTTCAGGGATTGGGGGGCAGCTCTAAGGTTCCCCCAGAGTCTTCTCTCTTCTCCTGTTCTTCTTCTCCTCCTCTTCTTCTCCTCCTCCTGTTCTTCTCCTCCTCCTGTTCTTCTCCTCTTCTTCTCCTCCTCTTCTCCTCTTCTTCTCCTCTTCTCCTTGTCCTCTCTCCTCTCCCCAATCCCAGCTCCCTCAGCCTGTCCTGGGAGCATCCAGCCCCTGGATCATCTTTGTGGCCTCCTCTGGACTCATCCCAACAGATCCATGTCCTTCTTCTGCTGGGTTCCCCCGAGCTGGAGGCAGGATTGGAGGTGGGGTCTGACAGAGCAGAGCAGGGCTCAGAAACCCCTCTCCTGACCTCCTGGCCACACTCCTCTTGATGCCAGGGTTCCCCTTCTGCCTGGGCTTGGTCCAACCTTCCTGAGCTGAACTCACCAGCTCACCCTCAGTCTCCTCTCCAAGCTGCAGAGGCTCCCTCAGCCTCTCCTCACCAGATTTTCCACTCCCTCCATCATCTTGCTGGCTCAGCTCTGGGCTCTCTCCAGCAGTTCCCTGTCCTTCTGAGGGGCCCAGAGCTGGACACAATATTCCAGATGGGACCTGGGTTCCTCCTTCTGCAGAGGTTCAGGTGTGCAGTGTTGCTGTTCCACGAGGAGAGAAATTTCCACGTGTGACCTCAGGACTTCCCAGCACCAGCATCCTGCTGACAGGGAACTGTTAGTGATGGAATTGGAGGAATTTATCTCTGAGCCATTGAAGTGTCCCCAGCTCTGGGTTCTCATGTGAGAGGTCATTTTCCAAAGACGTTTCTGGCAGCCCAGTTGAGTTCCCTGCTGTCTCATCTGTTCCTTGCACTTTTTTTTTTTATATTCCTGTACTTGTGATATTCCTTCTCAAGAGCATCGTAGCCTTTAAGAAGAGAAATGTTTTGGTCTCATTATTCCTCATTTTTAATCTGTTGGGGTTTTTTTCTTTCAAGAGCTGACAGGAAAGCAGCTACAGAAATAGAAGCTTGATCTCCAAATCTGTCAGATGGTTTAATTACCAGCCTGGGATTCTGGGCATGAACCTCATCTGCATGGACAGGCAGCTACTGGCAGGGTGCCAGCTCCCTCCTGCTCAGCTGCCTTCCAGTTTTTTTGGCTTGTTCCCTGAAAAATGGAGAAGAAATAGTTCTTGGAACTGGGACTGGAGAGAGCTGTGAGGAAGATCATTCACATGCAGGCTTCTCCTCTGCCTTAGAAGGCAAAAAAATAAAGTTGTTCAGGGAAGAAACTCCCTGGTTAGAAGTGTGGGTTTCTGGTCCCCACAGGGGCTCAGCCTTCCTCACCAGGGTCTTCACCACAGGCTGTGGGGGAATCTCTGCTGTGCTGCCTGGAGCATCTCCTCCCTCTTCTCCTTCACTGACCCTGGTGTCTGCAGGGTTCTTTCTCTCCTCTTCTGACTTCTCTCCCTGGCTGCAGTTGCAGTTTGTTTTTTTTCAAGGTAAAGGCAGTTTAATAAAGCAAAAGCAAAGACCATGCTCTGAGTCAAATCACAGAATAACTTAGGTTGGAAAAGACCTTTAAGACCATCAAGTCCAACCATAATCCCCACTAGCAAAGGTAACCAAAAGATTTCTTCTCTGCTTCCCCCCATCAAATGCTGTTCCAGCCTCAGTACCTGTGCTCCTGCACCTCCCTCCTCAGAGCTTTTACTGCTGAGCAGACATGGGGTGAACATCTCTGTCCTGGCTCTGTCCCCTCCCAGGATCCTGCCCATCCCATCCCCAGCCTCCCAGGGAAGGGGAATGTTGGAGACCCAGCTTTGGTTCCAGCTTTGATTTGTTCCAACCAGACAAATCTGTGATTCTCTCTATCACCAAAGGCAAATTAATTCCACTGTTTGACTTCTGGAGGTGCAACCCATGAGCATCCAATCAGCTTCTTTTCTTCTCAGAGTTTTAGGGCTGTACTTGACTCTTTCCTAGATGCCTACAGGTGCCATCTGGGAACAATCCAGAGCTGAGCAGCATAGGTGCTCGTGTGGGATCAGAGAATCAGCTGTTCCTGGAGCAATGGGCTTGGGAATGTTCCTGGTGGGGGATGAGCAGAGGGCAGTTCCAGGAGAGCTGAATCACCCGGGCTGTCCATGCAAAACTTCCTGAGGTCCCCTCCAGCCCAGGCTGTTCCGTGGTGGTGCTGAGTCTCCAGGAACCTCCAAGGCTTCTGGTTGATTGCTCCCAGCCATAAAACTTCCCTTCTGGACCCTCCAGCCTTGCCAAGTCTTGGCCAACCTCACATTTGCATCCTTCAGCCATTTGTTTTCTGTGCTCATCTGCAGGGGAGTGAGCAGCAGTGGTGGTTGCAGAGGGTGGTGAAGGTTCTGGTGTGCAGGTAGGGATGTGTGGGGAGCCCTTGGGATGGGTTTTGCTGCAGGAAATGGGAATGGCTTCCTTGTCCTCATGGCTGCTTGGTGTCGTGTGGATTTTTAGGAAACAGCCTCCAGGATGATTTCCATTTTAATTCCAGCCTATTTCCTGCTTTTCCATTCCAGTTTATTTTCAGTTCCCTATACCTTATGGGATTGTTGTGGCCTGTGCTAGGAGAGGAGGAGAAGGAGGAGGAATAGATTTCTCTCTCTAGGAATTCAAGCCCCGTTGACATCTTGACTTCTCCCCCACAGTGATGCAGACTGCATGGTGATTGACAAGCTGTCCATCACTGACATTGGGACAACAAAAGCATCCAAACCCCTCAACAACGTGGCCCAGCACCCAGAGGAGCACCAGAACACAGCTGCCATGGTCACCACTGTCACAGAAACGGCCACAAAAGAGAGGTGAGATGGCAGAGCCTGGGGCAGAGCTTTGCTTGCTTAGAATCACAGAATGGTTGGGATTGGAAGGGACCTTAAAGATCATCAAGATCCAACCCTGCTGCATGGTCAGGGACCCCTCCCCCAGCCCTGGGGGCTCCAAGCCCCATCCAACCTTCAACACCTCCAGGGATGGGGCAGCCACAGCATCCTGAGGCAGTGTCACTTCTCACCATGTCACTGGGTGAGGTTTTTCTGCCATTAGTGTGTGCTCAGAGTTACTCCAGTAGAACATCTTGTCTTGGAGGTTCTGTAGAGCTGTGTCTGCAGTATATTACATGGCTTTCAGTTTCCCTGAGGTGTTGTCAGATCATCTCTTTCATTAAAATAATGAAGTGCTTAAGAGTAATAAATAATAAATAGAAATGTGTCCAGCTGTGGGGTCCCCAGCAGCAGAAGGACACGGAGCTGTTGGAGCCAGTGCAGAGGAGGCCCTGGAGCTGCTGGGAGGGCTGGAGCAGCTCTGCTCTGGAGCCAGGCTGAGAGAGTTGGGGGTGTTGAGGCTGGAGAAGAGAAGGATCCCATGGGGAGACCTTAGAGCACCTTCCAGTGCCTGAAGGGGCTCCAGGAAAGCTGGGGAGGGACTTGGGACAAGGGCCTGGAGGGATGGGACCCTCCGAGGGGGAAGGGTTTCCAGCTGGGAGAGGGGAGATGGAGAGGAGATCTTGGGCAGGGAGGGAGGGAGAAATTGTTTGGGGTGAGGGTGCTGAGCCCCTGGGTGCCCAGGTTGCCCCCAGAAGCTGTGGCTGCCCCATCCCTGGAGGGGTTGAAGGTTGGATGGGGCTTGGAGCCCCCTGGGCTGGGGGAGGGGTCCCTGCCCATGGCAGGAATGTTGGAACTCAATGATCTTTAGGGTCTCTTCCAACTGAAACCATTCTGTGATTTTTATGGTGCTTGTTGCAAGAAGCAAATTCCAGTAAGTGATGGAGTTCCCCTCCTGGAGCCCTGGAGCTGTGGTACTGAGGGATGTTTTAGTGGCAGGCCTGGTAGTGATGTGGTTGGACTTGATGATCTCCAAGGTCTTTTCCAACAAAAATGATTCTGTGGTTTTGTGATTCATGTCCTTGTCATGGCCCGAGCTGTGAAGCCAAGTCAGAAGGTGCTGAGCCCTGTGGATGTTGTGGCTCCAACAGAGTCCCACGTCCAGATCCCAGGGTGATGGTGAAGGGTGCCTGGGGGTGCTCACACAGAACTACCCAGAATTGTTCAGTTTGGAAAAGACCTTTAAGATCATCAAGTCCAACCATTAACCCAACTCTTCCAAGACCCAGTGTCCCCACAGCTTTGAAGCTGCTCCAGGGATGGGGATTCAAGCACCTCCCTGGGCAGCCTGGGCCAGTGGTTTATCACCCCATTAGTGAAGAAGTTTCTAATCCAATCTGAAGCTCCCCTGGTGCAACTTGAGGCTGGAGCCTTCAGGTGGGCTCTGCTGGCCACGTTCCAAACTTCTGGTTCAGTCACTTGGTGGATGTTGTGTAGTTGCTCAAGTGGAGTATTTGGTGAGATGCTGGGAGGTTCTCATTAGGGAGCTCATCAGGGTTCAGCAGGTAGAGGCAGCAGAAATCAAGGCAGGGTGGCTCAGGTCCTGCTCCTGAGCAGAGTTTCCAACCAGGATGAAAATAAACTTCAGGAGTGGGTACATTCCAGCAGTGACATTTCCCTAATGTTACACTTTGGGTTTCTCTTTAGGAAAGAAGAAGTCTTGCCCTGTGCTGAAGCCACATTAAATGGCCCTGCTTGATGAAACAGATGCAATGGGACGTGTGTGATCCAGGCCAGGCTGCTACCTGGTGATGCAATTTGTCAATTTTTTTTTTTTTTCCATTTTAATTTTATTTTTTAATAAATGCTGCATTGATGAGAGAGCTGGCATTCAGGACCAGACACGCAGTTTTGACACCAACAATCTGTTCTGAAAAGACACTTGCATTGTCTAAATGTAGCATTGATCAGTTAGTCATCACAGGAATGAGGGGTCTTCCCAAGCAAGCCTTCTGCCTAATTTCAGTTCCTTGTCCCCTCCCCTCTCTCCCTCTTTTTTTTTTGTTTTTTTTTTGTTTTGTATTTGGGGTTCAGTCCTGTTTTCTTAGTGTTATTGCACACAGTATTCAGCTTCTCTTCAGAAAGGTAGCAGGTCTAACGCTGGGACTTGGACAGTGCACAGGAGTCCCACAGTCGTGTGACCAAAGTTCCTGATGGAGCTGTCCTTGGGCAGCATTTGCACCGCTTTTGTATAGCAATAAAGCCTTATCAGAAACATTTCATAGGAGGAAAAGATGCAAACACTTTAAATGGGATGAAGCAGGGAGGGGTTTTTATTTTACATGGTTTTTTTTTCGTTTGGTTTTTTTTTTTTTCGTGGGGGGGTGGGAGGGAAAGTGATTGACGTTGTCCCAAGCCAGAGGCCAAGGAGCTGACTTGCTGAACTGTCTGGAGGGATGGGAAGTCTCTGCCTTCCAGGGAACTGCTCCGTGCTCTCTCTGCTCTGGAGACTGATGATGGTGCCCTGCAGGAGCCTGGGGCTGGTAGCAATTGGTCTCTTCTGCCCGAGCCATCAAAACTCAGCTTCCCCGGATGATCTCCTCCTCCTCCTCCTCCTCCTCCTCCTGGCTGGGCTGCAGAGTGTGCAGAGGAGGTGGCAGCGTGTGGTGTGGTGTGGCAGCTCAGAGGAGAAGCATCCCTGGAGTGACTGCTGCCACGCAGAGGGGAGCAGAGGACAGCACAAACAGGTTACAGGCGTTCCCTGCCTTCTTTTGTTCGTTTTGTTTTTTGGAGACTAATGTATTTTCAGATTATTATGGAAATCCTTTTTCTGTTTGTTCTTGTTTCTCAAGTTTTTAATGGATGCAGGAACAGCAACACTTTTGCACTTTGTACCTAGTGACAACGTTGGAGAGTGGCACAGCCCCAGCACAGGACTCCTGGTACTGCCCGGGCAGGGGGGCACCAAGGAGGTTGCCTTTTTTTGGGAGGGGGGCACACAGACATCCCACTGCCTTGGGATAGGAGAGTAAAAAGAGTCTGGAGACACGGGCTGTACTTCAGGCTGTGCCTGGGAGCAAGGTCAGGGGAAGGAAGGTGTCCCCTTGGCTCTGGAGCACAGAGCTGCTGCTGGCAGTCCCAGGGCTGCCCCGAGCCAGGAGGTCTCTGGGCTGAGCTTCTCCCAGCCCTGTGCACGGGGGGCTGGTGGGGGTGGGTGCAGAAGCAAGGTTGGGGCTGGGAAGAGCAGGTGGCCACCACCAGCCCTCCTGTGCTTGCCCCAGAGCCAGAGCTGGGGCTGCTTTTGTGTGTGAGCTGTGTGCTGAGTCCACCAGCCGGGTTTCTGTGCCGCTTCTTTTATTAGTCCTAAACTTCTAAGCTGGAAAAAAAAAATAATTCACTTTGGAATAAAAGCATGAAGCTTGACACATAGGTAGCCAAATAGCTTATTTTTCAGATATATTCTCACCTGTGCATATCGAGGGCCTTTTCACCCTGTGAGTATGAAATGTACCTCCCACAGAGCTGGTGTTAGGAGCAAAGGCATCTCAGCCCCACTTCAGGCTTTTTAAGAACAGAAATACTTTATTTTTGACTGTGATATGTATGTAGTGCATATGAAATTTTCTTAACTTGCGTTGCACTGAGAGGTGGAGGGGGGGGGATGGCTGGGAAGGGGATGAACAGAAGGTTTGAGTCAGTCTGTTCTGCTGGATCAGTACCTGGTGGTGATGAACCCGCAGCACAAGGTTGTCTGGGTGCCCAGAGATAAAGTTGGGTTGGTTTGGTTGGGGTTTTTTATCTCTTAGGGGAAACTGAGGTTCTGCTTTGCTGGAATAGCAGAGGAGGAGGTTGCAGTGCACAAAGCAGGGGGGGGATTGCTGGGTACATCTTGGGCAGGGTGTGCTGGGGTTTGGGTCGGTGAGCAGGGGCTCTCCTGGCACAGTGCTGTTGTTCTGCAAGTTTTCACTCCTTGGAATTCAAACTAAATAATTCAAATTGTGCTGGGACAAAATAATTCAGTGTCTGCTTTGGTTCCCCTGCTTGCTGGTTGGAAATCAGTCCTGCTCTTAGCCAGGATGATGAGGAATGATGAGTAGGGTTGAGTTCCTGATAGGAAACACATAAAAGTCTTAATTTTAGAGGTTTGGTGCTAGAGTTTTTCTGAAAGTCAGGTTCTCTTTGGGCATTCTTTTAAACACCCAAACCTGATGCTATGAATACTACAAAATCATTCATTAATACAACCTCAACACAGCTTGTTCCACCACCTGGCTGAAGACCATGAGTGGGCTCCAGGCCCATTAAGTACCTGGAGGTGGCAATAGTTCTCTTCCAGCCAGTTCCCCTTGGCAGTCAGAGAACCACAGAATGGTTTGGGTTGGAAGGGGCCTTAAAGATCATCAAGATCCAACCCCTGAATGGTCAGGGACACCTCCCCCAGCCCAGGTTGCACAAGGCTTCAAAACTGATTCTTGGCCATGGTGTTTGCAGGTCTCACCATGCTACAAGTGTGACCAGGTCCGTTTGGGATCAGGGGGAAATGGCTGTAGCAGGCACACTCCTGTCATCCTTGGGGCTTTGCTAGGTTTTCAGCCAGCCTGTGAAGCATAAGTGACCCCTGTGATAGGTGACAGCAGGCAGCACATCACCTGGAGCTGTGCTGGGGAGGGAATTCTGATGAGCTGCACTCCCCTGAGCTGCTGCGGGTGCCCAGCAAGGGCAGGGAGCAGCTGCCACACTAACACCCAAAATCTGGGGAGGGATGCACGAGCTTGTGTCTGGCTGTGCCTTTCACTGCAGATTCTGAATTTGTTGTTCCATGGCTTTTGGCTTTGAGTCTATAAACTGAAATTAAAGCTTGAAGAGTGTATTGAACCATATCCAGTAAGCAGGTCTGAAGCCGTGGTTCAGCTACAGGGCACTTGTTGCCTTGGTTTAATAATTTGACCACTTGCATCCAGCTCCTTTTGTGATGATTTCTCAAGCTGATTTATCTTCTCTAAAGACATTTTACTGGGTTAACTCAATCTCCAGAAGCACACAAGCTCTTTGGCAGCAAATGATTCCTCCACGTTGGGATTTTAGCTCTGAATTCCACCACAGGTTGGTCCTTCACAGCAGCCAAGGGAAGAGCTGCTCCAGGAAGGTCCCTCAGGCTTTGGTGTGCTGGAGTTGGCAGCTCAGAACAGACCCAGGGCTGGCAGTGGGATCAAATGAATTTTTAGGGATTTTAGGCAGGAAAGCTGCAGGGAAGGGCTGTCACCCAGGATGGCTTCTCTGCTGAAAATTCAGCTACTTAATGCAGCTGTGCCCTGGGAAAAAAAACCAAAAAAACCAATACAACCAAAAAAGCAACAACAAAAAAACCCCAAACAAAACCCCAAAACCCTCTTCTTCTGAGATCTGTGGTCAGAAAGCAATGCAGGCTGAACAGGAGTTAGGTTCAGCACTTTCCTGCCTGGTTTCCCTGCAGTGGTTTGGATCTGTCCCCATCAATAAGGTTTAGAGAATTTTAGGTCTGGAAGGTGCCAGCTGGACCTGCACACAGATGGGGTCCTGAGCCCCTGGAGGGGCAGAGCTGAGCACAGCTGTGGGGTTTGCAGTCAGAACCCCCCTTGCTGCAGGTAACATCTGGATTAGTTAATCCAGATCAGTTCTCATGCTGGGAGGGGGTTTGTGCCCTCTTCCAGCCAGGGCAGACCTGGAGCTGGGTTCATGAATTCCTCTCTGAACTCCAACCCCCCAGCTCCAAGTGGCAGCTCAGGGAAGGGAAAGGGAAAGGGAGTGCTCTGGAGGCAGGGGATGTAGGAGCGTGGTTGTAAGGTTTTGGGCAGTTTCACCAATCTTCTAACAAAATTTTTCCCCACACAAATTAAGATTCATTGCTTTTTCTCATGAGCTGTAACACTTCTGGCTGACAAAATCCCAGTTATTCCACTGGAATAAGATGTCCTGATACAAACTCTGTGTTCATCCCAGGGTTTTGCTTCCCATGATGATTTTTAGAGAGCTGCAGCTGGCAAGCAGTGTGGGAAACTGGGTGCACAAATTCTAAAAAAATGAAGGAAAAAACCCAACAAAATGTTCTCCCTCAGCCTCTGTTCAGAAGGGCTCAGGCACCCCAGTTTTCCAGTGGAAGGGTTTGGGGAATGGCACAGGGTGTGTGAGGTGGAGGGAAGCTATGGGATGTTCCCAAACAAAATATCTAAAGGAAAACATTTTACGTGGCTTTAGTGTTGTTTACTGCCATCTCTAAGATCATTTTTCTAAAGATGAGCCAGTGAGCTGTAATTGAAATCAGGATTTGAGTCTGGACATCCATAAATCCACGGGTCCTGGTGGGATGCACCCATGGGTGCTGAGGGACGTGGAGATGTCATTGCTGGGCTGCTCTCCATCATCTTTGGGAAGCTGTTGGGAACAGGAGGGGTGACTGGAGGAAAGCAAATGTCACTCCAGGCTTCAGGAAAGGCAGGAGGGAGGATGTGGGGTAACCACAGAGCCTCCCCTGCATCCCTGGAAGGGGCTGGAACAGCTCAGTCTTGGTGCTGTCTCCAGGCACCCCAGGTTCAGGGAGCTCATCAGGAGCAGCCCCTGTGGCTCTGCCAAGGGGAGGTGGTGTCTGCCCAGGCTGAGAGCCCCTGGGAGGGTACAGGCAGGTGGGAGGCTGGTGGCAGAGTTTATCTTGATTTCAGGAAGGCATTTGGCACCCTGTCCCACAGCATCCTTGGAGCTAAACTGGAGAAGTGTGGCCTGGATGATGGAGTGAGGTGGGAGAAGGAGAGGAGCCAGAGAGGGGCAGTCACTGGGATGGAGTCCAGTTGGAAGTCTGTGTCCAGTGGACCCCTCAGGGCTCAGTACTGGGACCAGTATTGTTCAGTATATTTATTGATGACCTGGATGAGGGAACAGAGTGCACTGCCAGCAAGTTTGCTGCTGGCACAAAGCTGGGAGGGGAGGTGAGACCCCAGAAGCTGTGATGCCATCCAGAGGGACCTGGGCAGGCTGGGGAGAAATGTAATGGATGACAACAAAGGCAAGTGGAGAGTCTGACATCTGGGAAAGAACAACCCCAGGTACCAGGACAGGCTGGGGACTGAGCTGTGGGGGAGCAGCAAAGGGGAAAGGGCCCTGGGGGTGCTGACCATGAGCCACCAATGTGTCCTGGTGGCCAAAAAGGCCACTGGCACCTGGGGGGCATTGGGAGGGGGTGGTCAGGAGGTCAGGAGAGGTTCTGCTCCCCCTCTGCTCTGCCATGGGGAGGCCACAGCTGGAATCTTGTGTCCAGTTCTGGGCCCCTCAGTTCCAGCAGGACAGGGAACTGCTGGAGAGAGCCCAGAGCAGAGGCACCAAGGTGATGGAGGAGTGGAGCATCTGGTGAGGAGAGGCTGAGGGACCCTCTGGAGCTTGGAGTAGAGGAGAATGAGGGGTAACCCCATCAATGTTCATAAATATTTAAGGACTGAGTGCCAGAAGGATGGAGTCAAAGCTTTCCTTAGGGGTGACCAGCAACAGAACAATTGCAGTGCTTAGAAACTGGAGCAGAGGGGGTTCCATATAAATAGAAGAATTTTTCCAGGGAGAAGGAGCCCTGGCCCAGGCTGCCCAGGAAGGTTGTGGAGTCTCCTTCCCTGCAGACATCCAAACCCCCCTGGATGTGTTCCCTGGGGCTGCTGGAGGTGACCCTGCTGTGCCATGCTGGACTCCAGGAGCTTTCAGGGTCCCTTCCAACCCCTCACTTTGTGTGATACTGTGATTTATCAGTGGTGCAAAAAACTCCTGCAAGTGCTCTGCTAATGACCACACGTCCTCTGAGTCCTTGGGCCAGAGGAGAGCTGGCTGACAGATTCATTAGGCCTGGTAATGAAGATAATTGCTGTTTTTGCTAGTTAATATTTCTTTTGTTGTTGCCATGCAGCTCACCTGGCCTTGTGCAGTCATCAGGAGAACAGATTTTTGTCTCTTGCTCTTCCCCTGGATCTGTGCTCAGAAACAATTGATTCTGTTGTTCCAAGTGGTTTTGCTGTCATTAGAAGAGACCAAAGGAAACCTGCTGGTCACAGTGACATGCTCATTTTCTTGGTATGTTTGTTGGGTTGAGGGATTTTTTTTTTTCACCTGACATCAGTTCCCCTGGAGCTCAGCAGCCCTCCCGAGGCAGCACGGACGTGCCCCTTGCAGCCTCAGCTTTAAAATAAAAGATTTTAGATGCTTCTCCCTGAAGTGAAATGCAATGTGTTAACCCCATCCCAGTTCCTTGATGTCTGGGGAGAGCACTCGGAGGGGAGAAGGCTGGAAGGAGGTGGGTTCAGCTTTCAGGATCCTGGCTGCACTGCAGGGCAGGAGAGTTTTGTTCTGGTTTGGTGAAAACCCAGGGGACAGACACCCCCTGGTGCTGAGGAGACCTTACTGGCTGCATGGGATGGGGGCTTTAATTTAAACAAAAACAAAGAAACAATGACTGTTGGCTTAAGTGGGTCAGGTCACCTGCAGTCCCAGAAACTTGCAGGATTCATGGATTTTCTCAGAAAATTCACAGGAGGAGCCCCTGGGGTGGGAGTTGCTCCAGAGGGGGGCTGGAAGAGCTCTGCCTGCTCCATCTCACATCCCTCCTGCTGCTGCCTGGGTCATTCCTGGGCTCATCCCAGCTCCCACGGATCCCTGGATTTGGTGGAAAGGGCTTTGGTTCCTCCTTGGTCCTCAGCCCCCCCCCAAATCGAGGCACAGTTGTGGGTGAGGTTTTCATCACTGCCTTGGAAGGGTTTGGGTTTGGGTTTGGGTTTTGGTTTGGGTTTGGGTCTGTCTGAAGATCCAGGTGGGCAGGGAGGAGCTGGAGGCTGCGTGAGAGGGAATTAACCCCATCCCTTGGTAGGGGAGGCTCTGGATGGAGCTCAGATGTGTCTGGAAAAGATCTCGGGCTCAGGGTTTGGTTTCTCTGCTCTCTCTCTCAGGTCAGCAGCCAACTCCTTGGGTTGCAGCATGATTTTTTTTTTTTTTTCCCTTTGCTGAGGTTAAATCTGAGTTTGTGGTGCTTGGCACTTGCTCCTCTGGCCCTGGGGCCCTCGAGGAGAGCACGGGGAGACCTTGCTGGGGGCTGAGGCTCCAGAACCAATGGTCCAAGCTTCAGAAGAAGGGCTCAGAGTGACTGGGGTTCCTCCCCTTGATAAATGGGGCAGTTCTTGTTTTATAGGTAGGAGATACCTGAATACGTTTTCTTCATCAAAGCAAGAAATATTTTTTTGAGCAAAACAGAAATTGCCTGAATGTTAAAATAGCCCAAGTCCATCTGTAGCTCATTCTTCCCAGTGGATTTCCTCCTGGCTGAAGTCTCCAGCTCACACTGGTGTGCTGCTGCCTTTGGGGTGAGAAGGGGAGGTTTGGGGAAGGGTTTGTGGTGCCCCTGAGCAGGGTCTCTCTGGGGCCATTGGCAGCTGAACCTCCTGAGTGCAGCCACGGGACAATTCTGGCTCCTGTCCATCACCTTCCCTCCTCCAGAACTGGGAGGGCACAGGGGTGACCAACCCCACCTCCTGCCCAGTTCTGTGCAGAAAGGACCCAGTCCCCTGTCCCAGCAGAACCAGAACCGTGGCAGTGGAATTCACCTGGATGGAAAATAATGGGTTTTGTATTTGCTGCTGCTGAGGAGAGGAGCAGCCAAAGGTCTCCCTGAAGCTGGGTTGTTGGGTTGTTTGCTTTTTTTCCTGAAGGGCAGATCCTTCCCCCTCTGGTTTTGATTTCCTCAAATAGTTTGGGGAGATGTAAACTCCTGAAAAAAATCCTGGGGAATCCTGATGCTCTGAGCTCGTTGGGGGTTTTGTTGGATTTTTTTCAGAACTTTCTGGAAATGCTGTAGAGACTCTTGTGGAGCTGGGGGGCTCGGAGGCAGCTCAGCCTCTGCAGGAAGCCCTTGCAGGCACCCCAGGAGGTGTCAGCTCAGCTGGATCCCTCGTGGAACCAGACCTGAACTCTGTAACACAGCAGAAGTTATCAGAACAGAACTCCTGGTGCCAGCAGATCTGTGTCTGACTCCTTGGGGAGCCCAAATTGCTGCTGGTTGGGTCAGAACCAGCCCTGGGCTGCTCTGTCCTGCAGGCACAGCTTGGGGCCAGGGCTCTGGGGCTCTGATCCACAGAATGGGGGCTCAGGAACCAGCCCTGGTACCAGATACTGGGGCAGGGGAAGGTTGGGATTCTCTGCTGGCCCCAGCCCTGAGCTGCTGCTCCTGCCATGGCTTTTCCATCCTCCTCTTCCTCAGTCTTTGCATTTGGTGGTCCTCATGTCTGATGGCCTTTGTGTCCCGTGGTCCTCATCTTCAGTGGCAGTGACATTGCAGGAAAACTTTTAACTCTTTTGCTGCTCATCTCATCCTCAGAGCAAGGCTCAAACATCACCTCATGACCGACCTGCCCGGGCACTCTGGACCCTGCTCTGTGCAGCATCCATCACCCCTCTGCTCCCCCAGGTCAGACATTGTCCATCTCCTCTGCTTCATCCCCTCTGCCCAGGCTCCCCCTGCATCTCCCCATCCCCCTGCTCTCTGCTGAAGCCCCTGGGGGGGTTTGTCCTCTGTAGGGAGCAGGGACAGAGCCTGGGTGGGAGGTGCAGCTCTGATTTCTGACTCTGTCAGAAAGTGCCAAGAAAACATTCATTGCCTCCTGCCATAAATCACAGAATGGGTTGGGTTGGAAGAGACCTTAAAGATCATCAAGATCCAACCCCTGCCATGGGCAGGGACCCCTCCCCCAGCCCAGGGGGCTCCAAGCCCCATCCAGCCTGGCCTGAGACATCCCCACCAGCCACAGCTTCCCCAGGAAACCTCTCCCAGGCTCTCCCCACCCTCATTTCTCCCCAAGATCTCCTCTCCATCTCCCCTCTCCCAGCTGGAAACCCTTCCCCCTCGCAGGCTCCCATCCCTCCAGGCCCTTGTCCCAAGTCCCTCCCCAGCTTTCCTGGAGCCCCTTCAGGCACTGGAAGGTGCTCTAAGGTCTCCCCATGGGATCCTTCTCTTCTCCAGCCTCAACACCCCCAACTCTCTCAGCCTGGCTCCAGAGCAGAGCTGCTCCAGCCCTCCCAGCAGCTCCAGGGCCTCCTCTGCACTGGCTCCAACAGCTCCGTGTCCTTCTGCTGCTGGGGACCCCAGAGCTGGACACAGCTTTACCCCAGGGGGGGCTCCCCAGAGCCCAGCAAAGGGGGACAATCCCCTCCTGGATATGAAGGCTCCAGCCCCAGAAGCCCCAGTGCCTTTGGTTGGGTTCAGTCCTCTCTCCACTCCAGTTTGATCTCCAGGCAGGTGAGGTGCAGGCAGCTCCCAGGCTGTGACTCCAGGGATCATTCCTAAATCCCTCTCTTCTGAGTGCCTTATGTCCATCCTCATCCCAACAAAAGGGTTTTCTGTTCCTCCTCTTTCTCCATCCCCTCCCAAACCCCACAGAGCCCTTTGGTGCATCCCCCCATCCACATCCCAGCTTCCCATGGGGTTTGAGGACCAAAAGAATGTGGGGAGCTGGAGACTTCTGGGGTCTCCTCTCCAGCTGGTGTCCTGGTCTCTCCCAAAGGAGAAGGAAAGGTGTTTTTTGGGAATGGTTCCCTGGGCTCTGGTGCCTCTGGGGCTGCAGCCCTGGGGGGGTTTCTGTGGAAGGAGAAGGGCAGCAGAGCACTGGGGGGGGAAACTCATGGGGTGAATTCAGGGGACATCCCAGGATGTTTTATTGGGGTCCAACCAAACAAAATGGGCGTTGACTTTGTCCTCCAAGAAACTGCTTCAAAGCACTGAGGACCTGGATGGTGATGGCATTCTGGGTTGAAAGAGAATATTTTTAAAAATAAGTACTTTATTATTTAATATGTAATTTAAATGAAAACCTCGTTTGCCAGGCTGGGTATGTAAATATTGTCCCCTTAGGAAATGTGAGTGTTCCTCTTCTGAATTTTAGTTTGCTGGTTTTTTTGTTTGCTGTTGTTTTGCTTTTTTTTTTTTTTTTTTTTTTAATGAAAAAGCAATTTTTCTGTCTAACAGTCACTGAGAAATGCTTGAAAAGCTTCTGAGGAGCTCTTCCCTCTTTTAGTGCCCCCAGCCCTTGTGTCAGGACAGTGGTTGTGTGGCTGAAAATAATGGAAACGTGGAAAAATTCTGAGTGAAACTGAGGTGGGAGGGAGGGTCCTAGGCTCTGGTTTGGGGATGGATCCGTGGCCTTGGGTGGGATCCTGCAGGTCGATGGCCTCATGTTGGGGCATCCATAAATCCCTGATGGAATGTTTGGGGTTGGAAGGGACCTTAAAGATCGTGGGGGTGAAGTTTCTGGAGGTTTTATTAAGGTGGTGACTGGGAGGGGGGGAACATCAGATGCTGGAGGTGTCCCCAGGTGCCACCATGTGGGGCAGAGCAGGTCAGGGGTGGCTGCAGGGCAAACAAAAGGGTTTCAAATGGAATTTGTTCTGGGATCCACTGGTGTTAAGATCCGAGTTAACTGGTAACACCTTGAGACAAGGCAGAGGGTGGGCTGGGGGGGGGGTTGTGTCCCAGGAGACCCCTGGGGATGCTGCAGGGATGGGGGGCACCCAGCCACCCCCACCCATCCTGGGGGGTCACAGCACCCATGGGAGAGTGGCTGCTGCCTCCTTGGCTGGGCACAAACATCCCAAGGCTTGGGGGCTGGGACCGTGAGGCAGGAGAGACCAGAAAAGTCCTCGGGACTGGAAAAAAGAGAGATTTGGGGTGTCAAAAGAAAATTATTTCTGCTGCCAACCTGGACTGGTGTTTGACTCAGTCGCTCACTTGGTGATTGAGTTAGGAGCAAGAAGGAGAATTCCGTTTGCTGTCTGGGCATGAAATATTTTATCATGGATTTTTTTGTAAATTCTACCCAGAGGGTCAGATCTTCCCTGCTGGTGGCAGCTGTGACACGGAGAGAGAGGACTTTGAGTGCCAGGTGGCAGATCCCAGGCAGGAACAGATCCTGGGAAGGAACAGATCCCAGGCAGGAGCAGATCCTGGGAAGGGGCAGATACTGGGTAGGAGCAGATCCTGGGAAGGAACAGATCCCAGGCAGGAACAGATCCTGGGAAGGGGCAGATCCCAGGCAGGAACAGATCCTGGGAAGGAACAGATCCCAGGCAGGAACAGATCCTGGGAAGGAACAGATCCCAGGCAGGAACAGATCCTGGGTAGGAGCAGATCCCAGGCAGGAGCAGATCCCAGGCAGGAGCAGATCCCAGGCAGGAACAGATCCCAGGCAGGAGCAGATCCCAGGCAGGAGCAGATCCCAGGCAGGAACAGATCCCAGGCAGGAGCAGATCCCAGGCAGGAACAGATCCCAGGCAGGAGCAGATCCCAGGCAGGAACAGATCCCGGGCAGGAACAGATCCTGGGCAGGAACAGATCCCAGGCAGGAGCAGATCCTGGGCAGGAACAGATCCCGGGCAGGCTCGGGCTCGGTGAAGGAGCTGCTGGGTTTTTGTGTCCTGGGCTCTCTCTTCCCTTCCTCCGCTCTCCATCCTCAGTTGTTGATGCACATGGGCACTATTTATATCTGTACATACATAGAGATATTTCTAAATTCACCCGAAACCCATTTTTCTGAGGGCATTTGGGTTTGCACATGACTTCTGGCTTAGCAAGTGTGCACCTCCTAACACAGCTTCAGCCTTGGTACAAATGAAAATAAAAAGCTCCTGGTCCTGGGCAGAGGCAGGAGGGGGGGGTGAGGTCCTGGGGGGGCTCTGCGGGGCTGAGAACAAAATGAATTTTCATGGTAAGATAAAATCCCATTTTCTACTCGTTGCTGTCTTCTCTGGGCGGGTGAAGCTGTGGGGTCAGACTGAAAAAAATGAAAATAACCTGCTGGAGGGTGGTGGTGCTGTGGGTGCTGCTCTCAGCCAGGCTGATGGCAAAGGGGGTGCTGGGGATGGAGCCTCTGTCCCGGGGCAGTTTCTGTCTCTGCCTTTTGCCCCCAGCCCGGGTTTGAGGAGGGAAATGTGAAGTTTGGTGGAAACCTTTTTATCTGGAGCTGCTCCTTTGTGCTTTCACCTTGAGACAGGCTGAGGCGTGTGTGTGTGTGTGTGTGTGTGTGTGTGTGTGTGCGCGCCTGGACACGTGTGTGTGTGTGTGTGTGTGTGTGTGTGTGTGTGTGTGTGCCTGGACACGTGTGTGTGTGTGTGTGTGTGTGTGTGTGTGTGTGTGTGTGTGTGTGTGCCTGGACACGTGTGTGTGTGTGTGTGTGTGTGTGTGTGTGTGTGTGTGTGTGTGTAAATCTGTGTGCATGCATACACACGTGTTCAGGCACACATACACGTGTGCATACGTACATACATACATGTGTACAGGCACACAGGTGTGTACAGGCACATGTATGTGTGTTCAGGCACATGTGTGTCCAGGCACACACACACACACACGTGTCTCACACACACATCACACACACACGTGTCCAGGCACACACACACACACACACAAACACACACACAGACACACACACATCACACACACACGTGTCCAGGCACACACACACGTGTCACACACACACACAGACACAGACACACGTGTCACACACAAACACACACACGTGTCACACACACACACATCACACACACACAAAAACACACACATACACGCACATCACACACACACACACATCACACACACAGAGATACAGACACAGACACACACACACACATTACACACACACATCACACACACACACATCACACACACATGTGTCACACACACACATCACACACACACACACACACACAAACACACACGTGTATTGTCCCTCCCTGGGCCGGGGAGGCTGCGTTGTGGTTCCCCTGGTTCCGATCCAGTTTTCCCCTCCGGGCTGGCTCTGCTCAAACTCAAACCCTTCCTGGGCTCTGCTGTTCCTGACCCGGCCCCATCCTCTTCCCGCTGCCTTCGCACTCAGCATTCGATGTTCTCTGCCCCCTTCTCCTGCTCCCGTCCCCTCCTGGAGTTTTCTCTGGAGCTGTTCCCGTCCCCTCCTTCGGTTCCTGCTCGGGGTTGCTTGGGGACCTTTGGCTCTTGGACTGTTAGCACAAAGCACTTCCCCAAGGCCACCAGGACAGCCCCCGGGTGCCTCCTGAGGCTGAAGGACCCAAACATTTGGGTAAAAATAAAGCGGAACCGTTCGTTGGGTTTGGGTTTTTTTCCTTTTTCATGATGATTTCTCTGCAGGAGAAGCAGGGGCTGTAGCGACCCCGGAGTCAGAGCCTGGAGCTGTCTGGGTCACCCTGGTGTCTCCCGGAGCTCCGGGGGGGTTTGGGACCGTCCCAGGGCTGCATCCCACATCCCTGCATCTTCAGGGGGCTGCAGCTGCTGCCGGTGGAGGTGACGCCCCCCCCGTGTCGGGGTCACAGCCACGGCAGAGCTGACCCCACGGGCGGGGGGGATGTGGTGATTCCTGGACCCCCAGGATGGGGAAGGTGCCAGGAGGTGCCCCCAGCTCTGAGCCCGGGGGCTGCACCGGATCCTTTCGGAACCAAACCCATTCCTGAGAGCCCTGGGAATGCCCCAGGGGTGCCCGGGATGGGGGGTGGGAGGGGGCAGCAGTTTGGGTGGAAAAGCAAAGTGTTTGGGGCTGGGTCGAGGCCTTTGGAATCCCAACCCCCCACCCCCCATCCCCACCCCGCCAGGAGGAGGAGACCTCACTGCAAAGCAATAAGAAATTTCTGTCTGTCCGGGGCTGGGGAGGGTCCCCGGGACCCCCGGGCTGTGGGACCCTGGTGTGGCCTCTCCTGACCCCTGCTCTGCCCGGGCAGGGGGTCCCCAGCTGGGGTCCGGGAGCCGTGGAGTGCAATGACATTAGGGGAGCCTTTTTTTTTTTTTTTTTTTTTCTTTCTCTTTTTTTCTTCTTCATGATGCCTACTGCCCTTAAATGTTGAATCCGGGTCTTTGTAAGCAATGGGTCTGTATCTATGTGTATATATGAGGGACAGATTTTAAATTACTGCCTTTTTTCCCCTGTTTATTTTTCTGAGTAATTCCAGATGTACTTTAGTCTCTCTCTACTGTCAAAACTTTTATATTGTAAATCTGATGATGCTGGTGGCTTTTTTTTTTTTAGTTATTTTGGTTTGGGGTTTTTTGTTTGTTGGTTTTTTGTTGTTTTTTTTTTTTTTTTTTGTAAAAAAGGAAAAAAAAAAAAGAAAAAATAGTAAAAAAAAAAAAAAGTCTGCATCTCTCTATGTTGTCAGTTTTAGGCTGTAAATTCCAACTATCAATAAAAGCTCAAAATTCACGTGCCAGTGGTGGGTTCCTCCATCCTGCAGGACACGCGGTGCCCAGGAGCAGCTGTCACAGATGTTCCCTCTGCGTGGCCCTTCTACCCCTCTTGTCCCTCTTGCCGGATGCTGTCAGCTCCATGGTGAGGAAATTTCAGTCCAGTGGCTCCTCGTGCCAAAAATCCTGAGCGAAAGCTGCTGTGGGGCAGCTGAGGCTGGGACAGGGCTGGGGACACCACCCCGGTGGCTTCTGCTCAGCACGGGTCAGGACTCGGAGCCTCCCCTCCTGCCCTGGAGTTTCTCGGGGGGTTCCTCAAGGGGGTCCCCGTCTTTGGTGGCTGCAGCTCAGTCACTGCTCCTCTGCTTCACGAAGCTTTGGGGTTGGGTCACGGGGACCCAGGTTTGGTACCAGCTGCTCCCAGAGCTCCCCAGCACCCACCAGTGATGGGGAGGGGGTTGGAACCCATCACCCTGTGGGGGCTTCCCAGGGGCCCCTGGAAGGTTCTGGTGCCCATGGAGCTGCCCTCAGAGCCCATCCCGTGCCCACCGTGGTGCTGCTGGGTGACAGGACAGGGGACAGTGGCTTTAAATCAGAGATTTATAGAGTGGGTGTGAGGAATCTGTCCCCTGAGGGCAGTGGGACAACGGCACAGGGTGCCCAGGCAGGGGCTGGGGGGAGGTTTGAGGAGGCTCTGAGCACCCTGACCTGGTGAGGGTCTCCCTGATACTGCAGGGCTTGGACTGGGGGACCTTTGGGGGTCCGTTCCAAGCCAAACCATTCTGGGATCCTATGGGTTCCGGGCAGAACCTGAGGGTTCTGGGTCTGGCTCTGGGTCACAGCACAGGACAAAGGTCCCGGTTTGCCCTGGGGACCAAGGTGTGGGCTGCTGGGCCACCACCTCCTCACCAGACCCTGTCCCTCCCAGCCAGGGGACACCCTTGGGACAGGAGATGAGCTCATGTCCTGTGCCTCTGGGGGGGCAATGAAGCAAAAGGAGATGTTGTCATATTAATTTTTTTATTAAATTCAGTTAGTTTTTTTTTCTCTTTATATAATAACCTTTTCCTCTAGGCACAATACAATACAAGGACTCTGTATGTTTGACACAATGTACAGAAACTTCAATAATCTACAACTGCTCAGGTAAGTTACAAAAAAAAAAAAAACAAAAACAAAAAAACAAACCCAAACAAACAAAACAAAAAAATAAAAATAAAAATAAAAATAACCTCCATGTTACACCAGCTACCGCCACAGCCATCACTGTACAGTAAAACAAAGTGTGGAGGGGGTGTGGGGGGTAAGACTGTACAAAGGGCTCTGCACTGAAATAAAACATTTTACTCCTTTAAAAACAAGAGGGGTGAGGAGCAGCCCGGGCTCGGGGGGGGGCAAGTGGGTCCTGAGCAAGCACCCAGCACCCTCCGGGCTTCCAGCACCCCCAGCCTGGGGGAGGGGGCCAGACCCCCCCCCACCCACCATGTTCACAGCAGTGCAGGGGGAAGGGGCTGCAGGAGCCGGGTCGGTACCGAGATCCCCCTGGGGCTGACGGGAGGGAGGTGGCAGCAGGGGGGACGTGGGGACCCCCTGGACCCCACTGGTGGCAGAGCACGAGCACGGGGAGCCCCGAGGGTGGGGTTTGGGGGGGGGGGGTCTGGGGAGGTGGTGCCCCCCGGGGGTGTGAGCTGTGCAAAGCGAGCGGGTGGCACCTGCCAGCACCCCTGTCCCCTGCCCTGCTGGGGACCCTCAGCCACCGGGGTGCTGGGGGCTGTCCCCACCACACCAAGGGACAGAGGGGACCTCAGCAGGGCACTGTGGTGGCCGCAGCATTTGGCACCTCCCGTGCCTGTGAGTGTCCCCCCCCCCCCCGAGTGACAGCAAGCCTGGCCATGGAGGTAGAGCCTGTCCCCAGCCAGGATGGGGACCCCCTCCCTGCCTCTCTGTGACACAGAGTGGCCGTGTCCCTGTCCCCTCCCACCCCCCCCAGGCAGACCATGTGTGGGGCTGGGACCCCCGAGGCTCAGGGGCTGCTGGACGGGGGGGTCAGGGTGGTCCCAGTGCTGTGGGGGACACAGCACCCCAGGCTGCAGGTCCCCAGGTCCCCAGGGACACACTCAGGGGTCTCAGGGGGGGGAGCAGGGCTGTGTGTGTGCGTGTGTCCCACGGATGCCATGCGGGTGGTGGGGGATGAGGGGGGGGCAGCTGCTTCCTCCAGGGTGGGGGGACAAGCACGGGTCTCCCCCACCAGAGCAGGTGGGGCACGGGGTCATCACAGGGCTCAGACAGGGCTGGGGGGGGCACACGGGGCAGGCCAGGCTCCCACCCACACCCCCCCACCCAGAATTCCTCCTCTCTGCAGTGTCACAGTCCTGTCCCACCCGGGACGCGTGGCCGCGGGGTCCCCTGGTGGGTGGGAGAAAAGGGGGTGAGGGGGCAGCTCCTGTGCCCCACGGCTCTGCCCCACGGCTCTGCCCCACGGCTGTGCCTGCGGGGGGTGGGTGCCCACGGGGGGTGGGTGCCCACGGGGGGTGGGTGCCCACGGGGGGGTGGGTGCCTGGAATGGTGTCTCAGGCGTCGGACAAACAGCTCTGGATGCGGTCGATCCACTGCTGGGCCACCTGCACGTCCTGGGCACAGAAATTGTAAACTCGTTTTGTTGTCTTCAGCTGCAGGGAGAGAGAATCACAGAATGTCAGCTGGGAAGGGACCCCCGGGTCCCCTGCTCCAACCCTCCTCACGTCACTGCTGATGTCCCTGCACCCCCTGAGCTGAGACTTCAAACTTCCCAAAGTGGGGGAGTCCACCCCAGTGTCTGTGTCCTCAGGGGAACAGTCCATTTCCTCCTGTGTCCAATGGGAATCCCCCCAGGAGCACCTTGTGCCCATTGCCCCTTGTCCTGTCCTTGGGACTCCTTGGGAACAGGGAGTCTCCAGCTGCTTTGGAGCCCCCTTTGAGTCCTGGACTGTGGGAATCAGGTCACCCCTGAGCCTCCTCAGAGTTTTCTCAGCCTCAGAGAGGAGGTGAGGGGGGACAGAGCCCCCCGCCCCAGACAGCCCCCCTGAGCCCCAGGCCCACTCACATCAAAGAAGGCTTTCTCATCCACTGTCTTGGGGGCACCCATGGTGGGGGTCCCCGGGGTGATGGACTCCACCTCAGCCAGGTCGATGATGCCCTTGCACTCCGTGTCCATCCGACTGTCGTAGTACCGCAGCTGTGGAGAGATGGGGACAGGGGGACAGGGGAACAGAGCCCTGAGCTGCTGCAGGGACAGGGGGACAGAGGGACAGCCCTGTGCTCCCTGCCCCTGGTACCTGATGTTTGGTTTTATCCAGCACGAACCAGCGGGGCTTCCAGGGTTTCATGAAGGCTCCTTTCTTGTACAGGGACCCCTCGTAGGACCTGCGGGGCCGGCAGAGCGTCAGGCAGGAGGGGACAAGGGGCAGGGTGGGCTGTGACACCCCAGTGAGGAGGGGACCGGACCCAGCAGCCCCCCGAGGGTCCCCCCAGTGCCCCCCCCTTGCCTGTTCTCGCTCTCAGACATCTGGAAGTGGCTGTAGAGGGTGGGGGTGCTGCGGCGCCCGCCCGCCTTCCCGCTGGAGGGGGTGGAGGTGCTGCTGGTGTCACTGTCCAGGCTGAGGTTGAGGGTGGAGCCCACCCCCCCCTCCTGCAGGTAGACCCCCAGGGAGCGGCGGTGGTGGGAGAGCCCCGAGGACATCAGGAGGGAGCTGGGGGTCTGCAGGGAGCAAGAGGGAGAGGAGTGAGGGGAGAGATGGCACCAAGAGCCTGAGAGGGATGGGAGGACAGCAGGACAGAGCCCAGGGGCACAGGAGCAGCACCCTGGAGGAGATAACACCCTGGAGAAAGGACCCCCAAGGAAGGGGGGCTCTAACACCCTGGAGAAAGGACCCCCAAGGAAGGGGGGCTCTGCCCTGTCCCCCCTCCTCCCCCCCAGCCCCCACCTACCCGGCTGCCCTCCTGCTTGGCCTCGGTGCGCTGGGAAGCTTTGACCTTATCCCACGTCTCCTTCCAGCGCTCCGGGATCTGCCCCAGCTCCATCTCCAGGTTCTGCAGCTCCTGAGGGGCACTGAGACATCAGCCCAGGAGGGGACAACACCCCCTGGGACCACTGTCCCTGTCCCAGGGAGGGCTCAAAACACGTGGAATTTAAGGTCCCTCCAACCCAAACCATGACCCCAAATCTGGGAGCAGGGCCCAGCCCCTCTCACCTCCAGCAGTTTGGAGATGGCATCGGGCTCCAGGCGGCTGCAGTTGTCATAGCAGGGCCAGATGACCTTGCGCTTGGTCTGGGGGGCACCCGTGTCCTGACGGTCCCCATCCTCCACCTGCTCCTGCTGCCCCTGTGCCAGCTCCCAGTCGTAGGAGGGGCCCTCGGAAAGAGTCTCCTCCGTGTAGTAGTCCCACACCTTCAGGTTGGAAATGTTGCTGTAGGGCCTCAGCACCTGTGGGAGCAGCAGGGGGACAGTCAGGGTGACACTGCAGGCACAGCCTGGCCAGGTGGGACACGAGTCCCTCCACAAGGAGCTTCCCCCAGGAGTGATGCTTTCTGAGCAGCAATGAGAAAACCAGGAGGAGCTCCAGGAAAGCTGGGGAGGGACCTGGGGCAAGGGCCTGGAGGGATGGGACCCTGCGAGGGGGAAGGGTTTCCAGCTGGGAGAGGGAAGATGGAGAGGAGATCTTGGGGAGGGAGGGAGGGAGGGAGGGAGGGAGGGAGGGAGGGAGGGAGAAATTGTTTGGGGTGAGGGTGCTGAGCCCCTGGGTGCCCAGGTTGCCCCCAGAAGCTGTGGCTGCCCCATCCCTGGGGGTGTTGAAGGTTGGATGGGGCTTGGAGCCCCCTGGGCTGGGCGAGGGGTCCCTGCCCATGGCAGGGGTGGAAGCAAAATGATCTTCAAGGCCTCTTCCAACACAAACTATTCCATGGTTCCACGATTCTATGATCTGCTGGAAAGCCATGGCTGGAGCACAGGAGGTGTCAGAGCTGCTGGAGGCTCTGGCCAGGATGGAGCCCATGGCAGATCCCACCCCCACCCGCTGGGCCATGCACCCAGGTGGTTGTGTGCTTGGCTCCATGTGTTTGAGGAGACCCCAGGGTGCTCCTGGAAGGCCTCACCCAAGCTGTCCCCACCATGCTGGGGGTTGGGCTGGGCCAGGGGGGAGCAGAGCTCTCACCTCCCCATCCTCAGGTGCATACATGTAGTTGAAGAAGATGGGGGCTTTCTTGTTGAGGCGGTCGATGTAATCCCAGATGGATTTGCAGACCTGCTGGCTCTTCCGCTCCCCCTTCTCCTCGTACAGGACCCCTGTGGAGGAGGAAGAGGAGGGGAGGAAGATTATTTGGGGGAAGGCAGGGGGCTGCCCCACGCCCTGGGGCCCCGGGCGCTGCCTCACCCAGCTCGATGCGCTCGTAGTCAGAGTCCAGCAGGAAGGTCCGGAACCGGTTGGAAATGTAGTGGTAGCTGAGGAACTTCAGGTAGTACTGACTGAACTCAAACTCCATGGGGAACTGCAGGTGGATCTGCAAAGGGGCAGCAGGGGTGAGACCACCAGGACACACGGACAGCAGGAGGGCTCTGGACTCACTCACAGAACCATCACAGAACCCTTCTGGTTGGAAAAGACCTTTGGGATCATTGGGGTCGACCATTCCCCCAGCAATGCCAAGAACACCACTGATCCACGTGCCAAGGACACCACTGATCCACGTGCCAAGGACACCACAGGTAAGGTGAGAGAAGAGACCAACCCCCACCTCACTACAGCCTCCTTTCTCGGAGAGAGCCAGAAGGTCTCCCCTCAGCCTCCTCTGCTCCAGGATCAACACCCCCAGGGCCCTCAGCTGCTCCTCACAACTTCTCCAGACCTTCTCCTTGCTCTCCAGACCCTTCCCCAGCTCCATTCCCTTCTCTGGACACTCACCAGCCCCTCAATGTCTCCCCTGGGGTGAGGATCCCCACTGTCCATCCCACCCTGGTGCCACCCTGCCAGCCCTGGGAGCTCACCTGGTGCACACAGTCCAGGAACTGGAGGAAGATGGGGGCAAAGCCACTGCTCTGCCCAGCCAGGGTCTGTGCCCCACGGTGGCTGAAGCGGTGCCCAAAGGACAACCACTCCTTCTCCACCAGCAGGCGGAAGCCCTCCAGGGTCCTGTAGTAGGGGTCTGACAGCAGCTGCACCAAGGAGACCACCTGCAGGGGACAGGGAGGGCACTGAGGTGCTGGTGAGGACGTGGCCACGGGCAGCTGTGGCACCGGGTGGCCACAAGGCTCCTACCTGTGTGGTGATGTCCCAGCCATCCTCCAGGCTGACCAGCACCGAGGAACCCGTGTCCAGGAGCTCCACCACCAACACTGAGATCTGCAGGATCTTGTGGAGCTGCCAACACAAGGGCCAAGAGTTACCAGGGCACAGGAAATCTGACTCTGTTGTCTTTAGGAACAACCTTCTTTGTTCTGCTCTCCTGTTCAGCCATGGATTTCCCCTTCTTGTGGATGACAATATGTTAATTAATGCTGCAGGACAGGAGCATGGGAGGAACTTCTTTACTGGAAGGGTTGTCAGGGCCTGGCCCAGGCTGCCCAGGGCAGGGCTGGAGTCCCCATCATCCCTGGAGGGGTTTCAGAGCCCTGGAGATGTGGGGATGAGGGACATGGGGCAGTGGTGGCCTTGGCAGTGCTGGGGGAAGGGCTGGAACTGAAAACCTTAAAAGGTTGAAAGGTGAGCCCCTGGCCCAGGTCACCCCCAGAAGCTGTGGCTGCCCCGTCCCTGGCAGTGCCTCAGCCCAGGTTGGATGGGGCTTGGAGCAACCTGGGCTGGGGGAGGTGTCCCTGACCATGGCAGGGGTGGCACTGGGTGGGCTTTAAGGTCCCTTCCAGCCCAATTACATGACTCTGGTATGATTCTACAACAGCCACCAGGCAAGGGTCCTACCATGGGGACAGACCAGGCCCCCCCAGACCCTGGGTGACAACTGACCTGGGACAGCCACTCAGACTCCTCCAGGGACCTCAGGTAGGCAGGGCTGGGCTCGGTGGCAGCACAGCCAGGCACACAAGCCTTCATCAGCTTCTTGAAACTGGCCTTGACCTGCCGCACGTCGAACACCTCGATGGGCACCACCTCCCAGTGCTGCAGCGGGTCTGGCTTCACCCCCTGAGGGAGCAGAGACTCAGGGACAGCCCCAGAGACCCCCCAAGTCTGCCCCCAGAAGCTGTGGCTGCCCCATCCCTGGCAGTGTCTCAGCCCAGGTTGGATGGGGCTTGGAGCACCCTGGGCTGGTGGGAGGTGTCCCTGCCCATGCAGGGGTGGCACTGGGTGAGCTCCAACCCAAACCATTTTTAATTCCATGTTTTTTCCCTTGTGACCAAGGCTGTACAGGTGTAGACACTGTGCTGGTCTCAAGGCTCTGAATTCCCATGGGAGAGGTTGGAGCTGGATGCCCTTCCACTCCCCTCCCAACCCAACCCAACCCCTCCCAACCCAACCCAACCCAACCCAACCCAACCCAACCCAACCCAACCCAACCCAACCCCTCCCAACCCAACCCCTCCCAACCCAACCCAACCCAACCCAACCCCTCCCCTCCCAACCCCTCCCAGCCCCTCCCAACCCCTCCCAATGTGGGACGTGGAGGCTCCTGTGCTGGGCCACCCCCGTGTTACCTTCAGCTGGGACTTGTCCCCGATGATGTAGAGGGACGCCCGGTGCTGGCGCAGGAAGCTGTGCTCGGCGCTGCCGTTGTGCTGGGTGCCCACCAGCTCCTTCCCGGCCAGGCGGGACCCGATCTCCACGTTCAGCCCATAGCTGCTCAGCCGCCCGCTGGCCCGGATGCTGCCCCACTTCCCTGCAGGACACCCCGCTGGTCAGGGGGGGCCCGGCTGCCGGGGGGGCTGCGGTGGCACCCGTGTCCCCTCCCGCCCGCTGGGCTGGCACCCGGCAGCTGGAGGGGGAGGTGGGGGCCCAGGTGTCCCCCCGGAGCACGTGCTGGGAAGGTGCTGGCTCCAGGTTTGCTCCTGCTCCTGCTCCTGCTCCGTGCTGGTGCTGCAGGAATTCCTGCCCCGTGGACACCCGGACCACCCCTGCTGCTGTCACAGCCCCTCACCCCAACCCAGCCTGTGCCAGGACCCTCCCCTGGCCACCAGCATCTGTCCCTGGCCACCAGCATCTGTCCCTGGCCACCACTGCCTGTCTCTGGCCACCACTGCCTGTCTCTGGCCACCAGCATCTGTCCCTGGTCACCAGCATCTGTCCCTGGCCACCAGCATCTGTCCCTGGCCACCACTGCCTGTCCCTGGCCACCAGCATCTGTCCCTGGCCACCACTGCCTGTCCCTGGTCACCACTGCCTGTCCCTGGTCACCACCACCCAGCCCTGGTCACCAGCACTCAGCCCTGGCCACGACATCCTGTCCATGGCCACCATTGCCTGTTTCTCACAACCACCACCCAGCCCTGGCCACCACACCCAACCCTGGTCACCAATATCTGTT
>NC_092422.1:197594298-197663947 GCF_036169615.1 Heliangelus exortis
GGGAAATGGGTTAAAACTTGGAGAGAAAGGGGAGATTGAGGTTGGACATGGGAGGAAATTCTTGAATTTGAGGGTGCTGAGCCCCTGTCCCGGGTTTCCCAGAGAAGCTGTGGCTGCCCCATCCCTGGCTGTGTCTCAGGTCAGGTTGGATGGGGCTTGGAGCAACCTGGGCTGTGGGAGGTGTTGGACCATGCATGAGGGTTGGATCTTGATGATCTTTAAGGTGCCTTCCAATCGGAACCATTCTGCAATTCTATTATTGTCCCCATCTCCAGGCCCCATAAGCCAGGGCAGGTCCCCTGGGCAAGTTCTCCTCTCCCCCCCTCTCCCCTCCCCTCTCCTTCCTCACCTCCGGCAAATGGCGTACATGCGGTTGACGGTGGAGATGCGGAAGGGCTCGTTCTTGGAGCGGGTGAGGCTGCTGCTCAGGGTGCCCAAGCCCATCCGCTGGTAGTCCCGGCAGCAGGCTCGCTCCACCAGGTGGTTGATGGTCATCTTGTCTGAAGGTCTGATGGTGGTGGTGGGGGTCAAAGTGCTTCTGTCCATCTCTTCAGACACTGCAGGAAACAGAAAGAGTCCCCAAGGTACAGAAGGACACGGAGCTGTTGGAGCCAGCGCAGAGGAGGCCCTGGAGCTGCTGGGAGGGCTGGAGCAGCTCTGCTCTGGAGCCAGGCTGAGAGAGCTGGGGGTGTTGAGGCTGGAGAAGAGAAGGATCCCATGGGGAGACCTTAGAGCACCTTCCAGTGCCTGAAGGGGCTCCAGGAAAGCTGGGGAGGGACTTGGGACAAGGGCCTGGAGGGATGGGACCCTCCGAGGGGAAAGGGTTTCCAGCTGGGAGAGGGGAGATGGAGAGGAGATCTTGGGGAGAAATGAGGGTGGGGAGAGCCTGGGAGAGGTTTCCTGGGGAAGCTGTGGCTGGTGGGGATGTCTCAGGCCAGGTTGGATGGGGCTTGGAGCCCCCTGGGCTGGGGGAGGGGTCCCTGACCATGGCAGGGGGGGCACTGGGGGAGCATCTCCCCACCAAGCAGAAAGGATGGGACAGGAGCTCCATTCCACCACCTCCACCTGAACCAGGAGATCTCAGCTGCCCCATCCAAAGGGCTGGATCTGGGACAAGAGCCTTTACTTGGGAAGTTAAAAGCACAGAGGAGTCACCTGCCCAGGCACTGCCCTTACAACAGATTTCACTTGGTGCCTTTACAACACTCAATACCAAGAGGTGAGGAACAGCTCAACAGGGATCTGTCCACAACTGCTCCCTCACACTGATCCCAACTCCCCCCTCCTGGGAGAGGGGAAAACATGGATGAGACCTCAGATCCATCCCAGGATCTTCCATCCAGGCAAAACAATGGTCAGGTGGGGACAGCCCCTGGTGGCTTCTCTCCATGGCTTTCCTAACACTCCTTACACATTCCATGATGCCTGGAGGACAACTGATCCCAAAGGCACCTCAGCTGGACACAGTGGGTGGTGGCAATGTTTGTGGCAGACCTTGGGCTGACAAATGCTGCAAACCAGCTGGGGGGGCACCAAAAGGAGCAGGGGCCAAAAGTCCTCAGTGAACAGAAGGAAAGATCCAAAATCAGCCATGTCCAGGGTGGGACAGATTGCTTGACACAGACACTGAAACCCTAAATCCCATCCACCTGCTCTGACAGGTCTTCTCACCTGGGGAGGTTGTGCCCTTCAGTGCAGAGCACTTCTGTCCTTTCCTGTCTCTTGTCACTCTGAAACCAGCCAAGCTCTTCTCACACCTGAACTAACCCAACCCAACCCAACAAGCCTAACCCAGCCCAACACAACAAACCAAATCCAACCCAACCCAACAAGCCTAACCCACCCCAACCCAACAAACAAAACCCAATCCAACAAACCCAACCCAACCCAACAAATCCAACCCAACCCAACAAACCTAACCCAGCCCAACACAACAAACCCAACCCAACCTGCCTGGCTGCTGCTTAAATCTGTGACTTTTCACCTGAGGAGCTGAGGCCATAAGCCAAAGATCTCCCTCCTGTCTACAGGGCTCAACAGGTACTGGAAGTGTGCTGAGGTGCTGAGTGGCCACCCCAGCAGATGAGAGCTGGTGGCCCATTGAGAAGAGTGAGAGGTGACCATGGTGGCAAGTCCTCTGCACCAGGAGGGCTGAGACCTCTCCAGTTGGAAGATGCTCCTGCTCCATCCAGCAAACAGCCCTCTCCCCACAGCCCCCTTCCCTGCTCCAGGAGAGTTCCCAACCTGAGATCTCATCCTCGTTGTCCTCGGGGAAGTTCTGGCTGCTCCTCTGCTCCCAGGGGGGGGGTGTGTACTTTTTTCTTGTCACGTACTGGCGGCCAATTGTTTTCTTGGCATTTTTCACCAGGTTTTTGGAGAGTGTCCTGGAACCAGAGATGAGGCTGCTGAGGCCAGGATGCCCCCAGAGCTGTGCACAACCCAGGCCCAGCAGAGCAGCCCCTGAGGGTTAGAGACACCAACACTGTCACACCCAGAGCAAAGCAGAGACAGCAGCATCCCTCACCACTGGGTCAATGTCACTGTCACCTCAAGAGGGGAGATGTCACCCGCCAGTCCCCCAGGAGCTGATTCCTCAGCTGTGGGAGGGCATCAACCCAGAGCAGAGCCAACAACTTCCCCTGGGGTGGCTGGATGGGCAGGCTGAGCAGGTGTCCTACCCCCTAACTCAAGGGGACACCAGCCTTGTCCCCAGCCCTAACACCATCACCTCTGCAGCAGAGATCCCAGAGCCATCGAGCTGGCTGGTCCCCAAAAAGTTGGGCTCCAATTCATGGGAGGGGCCATGGGATCCACCACAGGGACATTGTCCTGGACAGAGGGGAGGCAGCTTGTGGAGAGGAACCAGCTTGATGCCATGTGAGGGACAGGGACAGGGACAGGGACAGGGCAGCTGGGCTTGGCCACTCCTGAGGGCAGCCCAGGGAACAGAGGGAGGAGACACTGAGAGAGTTGGGGGTGTTGAGGCTGGAGAAGAGAAGGATCCCATGGGGAGACCTTAGAGCACCTTCCAGTGCCTGAAGGGGCTCCAGGAAAGCTGGGGAGGGACTTGGGACAAGGGCCTGGAGGGATGGGACCCTCCGAGGGGGAAGGGTTTCCAGCTGGGAGAGGGGAGATGGAGAGGAGATCTTGGGGAGGGAGGGAGGGAGGGAGGGAGGGAGGGAGGGAGGGAGAAATTGTTTGGGGTGAGGGTGCTGAGCTTTAGAACCAGGTTGCCCAGGAAAAGAGTCTCTGCCCCATCCCTGGCAGTGTTCAAAGCCAGGTTGGATGGGACTTGGAGCAATCTGGGAGGGAGGTGTCCCTGCCCATGGCAGGGGGGTTGGAATGAGCTGAGCTTTCAGTTCTCTTCCAACCCAAACCATTCCAGGATTCTGTTTCTTGGGCAGGGAGGGAGGGAGGGAGAAATTGTTTGGGGTGAGGGTGCTGAGCCCCTGGGTGCCCAGGTTGCCCCCAGAAGCTGTGGCTGCCCCATCCCTGGAGGTGTTGAAGGTTGGAGCCCCCTGGGCTGGGGAAGGGGTTCCTGACCATGGCAGGGGTGGCACTGAAGGAGATTTAAGGTCCCTTCCCACCCAAAGCAGTCCATGATTCCGTGATTCCACAACACCTTCCAAAACACATTGGATTGGGCTGCACGGTCTGAACCGTGTCCCCACTCCAGAAGGGATTCCTGAAGGCAGGAATCATCTGCCCACCCACAGGACCTGGAGCTTCTCACCATCTCTGTGAGCCCCTGGGCTCGAAGAGGGACAAATTAAGGAGAGGTGGGACAAACCCCAGCCCAGGAAAGGGCCATTTCCAACCTGGGGTAACAGCTATGCCCATGCTGATTCCATGAAATTCACCTGATTGGAGGGGGTGGGGGGGGCACAGCAAGACCAAGAGGTTCCTCAGCAAAGCAGAGGGTGCAGGACCCCAGCTGCTCCCTGCCTTTCCCAAGGGAGGCAAACCTTGGGACCAAATAATGGGACTGCTTGTCCTGAGAACTCCTGGAGGCCTGGGATGGGAGGGATTTCTAACCCAAAGAGCAGAATTCACAGCTCCTGTGGGGTGCTGGAAGCAGATTTTGGGTGTGAGAAAGGAGATCCCACAAGTTCACAGACTTCTGAGAGCACAGACCCAGAGAAGGTCTCTGGGGGTGAGTGGTGCAGGCACAGCTCCCTCCTGGGATCCACCAGCCAGCCCTGGAGCACCGGGATCACCGGGATCACCGGGCTCCAAAGGCCACGGTGGGAATCTGCAGCCCAAACCTGGAGGTCACCATCAGCCTGGAGAAGGACATTCCCCAAGCCACCAGCCCAGGCCACGTGCAGAGCAAGAAGAAGAAATCCCTGGAGCAGTGAAGGCTGCAGCCTGAGCCAACGCCACCTCGCAAGCTCCCGCCCAGGGTGAAGGCATCTTACGTGGTTGAGTGGCCAAGGTGCCCGAGGGACAGGACCCCCACTGCCAGGCCCTGGAAGATATCGGTCACCTGCTGGGAGCTGAGTCACAAACACGAGAGGCTTAGAGACCAGGGCACCCCCAGCACCCCCAGGAGCAGCCACCAGCACCACAGCCTGGACCAGCACAAACCCCAGAGCAGCCGTGGGGACCAGGACAGGGCAGCACCACACATGGAGCTTCAGCACTGAGGGGGAACTCTGACAACCAGACGGACACTGAGGGGCTGGAGAGTGTCCAGAGAGGGGAATGGAGCTGGGGAAGGGGCTGGAGAGCAAGGAGAAGGTCTGGAGAAGTTGTGAGGAGCAGCTGAGGGCCCTGGGGGTGTTGATCCTGGAGCAGAGGAGGCTGAGGGGAGACCTTCTGGCTCTCTGCAACCCCCTGAGAGGAGGTTGGAGCCAGGGGGGGTCGGGCTCTGCTCCCAAGGAACAAGGGATGGGACAAGAGGAACTTTTGGCACAACTCAAGTGGTGCCAGGGGAGGTTTAGGTTGGAGCTGGGGAAGAATTTCTCCCTGGAAAGGGTTGTCAGGGCCTGGCCCAGGCTGCCCAGGGCAGGGCTGGAGTCCCCATCATCCCTGGGGGGGTTTCAGACCCTGGGGATGTGGGGATGAGGGACATGGGGTGGGGGAATGTTGGACTCCATGACCCCAAAGGGCTTTTCCAACCAGAAGGATTCTCAGGGTGTGCCACAGAAGCAAAGCCCCTGTGCTCCTCTGCATGGGGCTGGGGTGTGCAGCGTGTCCCCACCCCCCAAAAGAAGAAACCAAACCATCAGAGATTTGGGAGGTCTGAGGCTCAGGGACGCCCAGCTCAGCACCCTGTGCCCCAGCTCTCCCCAAGAGACCCTCACTCAGTGGGATGGGCTGGAGGAGAGAGAGGAGAAGCCCCACACGTCCCTGGAAAGGGTGAAGAGAATCCCTTGGTGTGTCCCAGGCACAGTACCTGAGTGAGGGGTTCTTCTCCTTGGCCTTGGGCTGCATGGCTTGCTTGGGGGACTGCCCCACGGTGAAGGCGAAGGTGCCGCGCACGTGCTGGGGGTAGCGCAGTTTGTGCAGGTGCTTCCTGAAGACCTCGGCGCTGTCAGAAGCCACCTCCTCATCGAAGGCAATCTTCAGCAGCTGCAGGAGGAGCCTGGGTCAGGGTCTGAGCAGCACGGGGGGCTGGGAAGGGCTCGGAGCACCCTGGGCTGGTGGGAGGTGTCCCATGGCAGGGGTGGCACTGGATGGGCTATAGGGTCCCTTCAAACCCAAACCTTTCCACGGTGCTGTGAACCATCTGCTCCTTCCTCTGGAACAGGGGCTCTGTCCCCTCATAGCATTGTCACCTCCTACAGAGGCTGTCTTTGGTCCCCTCAGCAAAACTGCCACCCAGAGCATAGAATCATAGAATGGTTGGAAGGTTACAAATCCTCCAGTGCCCCCCCTGCCATGCTCAGGGACCCCTCCCCCAGCCCAGGGGGCTCCAAGCCCCATCCAACCTTCAACCCCTCCAGGGATGGGGCAGCCACAGCTTCTGGGGGCAACCTGGGCACCCAGGGGCTCAGCACCCTCACACTAAAAGATGTTTTTCACATCAGCCCCAGCAGTGGCTCATCCCAAGGGATGGTGTCACCCCTGGCCATGTCCTTGCTGGGTCCCAGAGCAATCTGCTCCTCAGGTGAGGCAGGAGCAGCCCACACCCCCCCGGTGGTCCTACCTGGAATGTGCAGGAGCGCAGCTGCAATCCCTCCTGGATGAACTGATCCACCTGGGCCTGGATGTTGATCTTCTTCTCTTTGGTCAGCGAGGCGATGGGGAAGGACCGGATCACCACCTGCTCCCCCACTGGGCACAAGGATGGGCACAGGTCAGACACAGCACGAGGCCAGGACATGCTGGACACCAGGGCATCACCACGGAGAGTCCCGTGGGGTAAAGCCAGCAGCAACAGGCCAGGAACTCCAGCCAGCCCACGGAGGATTGGAGATGATGCTTGGGGTGGCCAGGAGTCACCACGGCCACCACCTTCCAACAGAGGGGCACACAAGGTGGGCAGCAAGAGCAACCACCTCCTCTCACACACCAGGAGCAACCACCAAGCTCGGGGTGGTTGGAGCAGCCCCCAGCAGGACCCAGAGGTGGCTGCTCACACAGCCAGGGCCCAGAGCAGCAGCTCCTGCAGGCACCTTCTCCTCAGGCACCCCAACCCCTGCAGAGAGCAGATGGGGGGCAGAGGGACCCTTACCCAGGGGGTCGGTGGGAGTGCCTTTGAAGATGATGCGGTAAGTGGTGAGGAAGATGGCTCCTTCTGCAGGGAGCAGGGGAGGGCCCCCAATGCTGCCCCCAGCAGCTTCTTCTCTCCCGTCAGGCATGAGGTACACACGGAGCCCTTCCATCACACACTCCTCACCCACCAGCAGGTTGGGCCGCAGCAGCTTTGGCTACGGGGATGAAGAGCAGAAGTTCAGGCTCATGCAGATCGTGGGAAAGGGACCTGGCAGCCCCACAGGGCACCAGGACCTCCCCCCGCCCCCCACGACCTCCTCCCCCCACCCCCTATGGTAGGTCCAAACCTTCTGGATGGGAGGAAGCCTCTTGCTCTCCCTGTGCACGGCATCCAGCGTCTCGATGTGCATCTGCACGATGTCTGGGGACAAACGGGACATCAGTGACCACGAGCAGGACCTGCCAACCCCCCAGGGCTGTCAACACCCCCTCTAGCACCTTCTCCTGGCCTGCACACTGCTTCCTGCAGAACCAGCTCCTCAGCAGACCCCAGGGTGATCTGGAAGGATCCCCCCAGCCCCCATCCCAGCGCTGCTGCATGGTGCCTCACCAGGGATCATCACGTGCAGCCCCTTCAGGTGCTCGTTGGTGACTCCACTCTCTGTGCAGACCTTGTCCACAAACCGGTTGATGAACCTCACCACGTAGTTGGCCACATCAGAGCTCTCTGCATCCTCAAACCCACTTTCTGTGTCGTAGCTCTCTGCCACGCTGCCAGCGATGCTGCCGGGCAGGAGCAGAGTTAACCCAGAACATCTCTTCCCTTCTGGAGCCCATGCCAGGCAGAGCTCAGGAGAGCTTCAACCCTTGGTATGAACTCAAGAAAAATCCCACCCTTGGTATGAACCCAAGAAAAATCCCACCCTTGGTATGAACCCAAGAGAAATCCCACCCTTGGTATGGCCCCAGGAGAGCTCCCACCCTTGGTATCAACCCAAGAAAAATCCCACCCTTGGTATGGCCCCAGGAGAGCTCCCACCCTTGGTATCAACCCAAGAGAAAACCCAACCCTGGGTATGGCCCCAGGAGAGCTCCCACCCTTGGTATGAACCCAAGAGAAATCCCACCCCTGGTATGGCCCAGGAGAGCTCCCACCCTTGGTATGAAACACCCCTGGGCACCACCTCAGTGGTGTCTGAATGCCCCCAGTGCCAGGCAAGGGGCTGCTGTCCCCAGGTGAGGTGTGCCTGGTGTCCCTGGTACCTGTTGGTGACAAAGCTGTTGCTGACACTCTCCACATCCCCCAGCCCTGAGGAGCGCAGCAGGCGGCTCTTGCTGGTGTCGAGGGGCAGCAGGAGGTAGCTCATGCGGTTGGCGTAGTGGATGGCCTGGCTGAACACTGTGCTCTCCTCCTTCTGGATCAGCTCCTGCTGCTTCTCTCTGCTCATGGTGGGCCACAGCCTCAGCTGCTCTGATGCTATCTCCAAGGCAGATTTGGCTTCCTGAGGCCCCTCCGTGCTCTCCTGAAGGAGGTGGAAGGAGACGTCCGTTGCGTGGAGAGGAGGCTTCCCAGCCCTCACCCCGCTGCTCCCACAGAAATCACCCAGAACCAGGACCCTTCAGGTGGTTCATCATCTTCATCAGCCCATGGACCTCCGCAGGGAGCTGCTTCTGCTCTGTCCCCACCTCCTCACCTCCTCTGCATGGTTCTCCTCGTTGTTGTCCAGGTACAGGGCTCGGATGTGGTTCTGCACATCACAGTAGAACATGGCCTCCCAGAACTGGATGTTGGTCCACACCACGTGCTCCTGCACACAGCTGTAGGCAAACTGGGTGATGCCCGGGCTCAGTTTCTGAGGAAGCAGAAGGTGGAAGAGAAACACAGAATGGTTTGGGCTGGGAAAGACCTTTCAGGTCCCAGCACTGCCAAGGCCACCATCCCCACCCCATGTCCCTCATCCCCACATCCCCAGGGCTCAGCCTGGGCCAGGGCCTGACCATTCTTTCAGAAGAATCACAGAGTAATTGTCACAGTTGGAAAAGCCCTCTAAGATCACCGTGTCCAACTGTCAACATCCCCCCCAATAAAATACAAGTATCAGTATCTGTGTCACGCACCAGAGCATGTCCTCAAGTGCCTCATCTACACATTTTTTAAATCCCTCCAGGGATGGTGACTCCACCACCTCCCTGGGCAGCCCATTCCAACACCCGACTGCTCTCTCAGTAAAGAAATTCTCCCTCAGATCTGCTCTAAACCTCCCCTGGTGCAACTTCAGGCCAGTTCCTCTGGCCCTGTCATTGTTCACTTGAGAGCCCAGGCCAGCACCCACCTCCCTACAACCTCCTTTCACGGAGCTGTAGAGAGCAATGAGGTCTCCTCTCAGCCTCCTCTTCTCCAAACTGAACATTCCCAATTCCCTCAGCCTCTCCAGACCCTTCCCCAGCTTGGTTGCCCTTCTCTGAACTGGCTCCAGCCCCTCAATGTCTTCTTGCAGTGAGGGGCCCAGACCTGACCCCAGCACTCGAGGTGAGCGAGGTCTCACCAGTGCCCAGCACAGGGGCACCATCACTGCCCTTCTCCTGATGGCCACACCATCCCTGACACCACCTGGGCACACTGCTGGCAAGGGATTGTTCCTCACATCCAATCTACATCCTGGGGGTGGTTCTGGGGGGGAGGACACCGCAGACTCACTCGGCAGAAGGCAGTGACCAGGGGCAGGAGGGCAGCGGCGACCCCGTGCTCGTCCATGGCCGTGCAGTCCTGGGGAGGGGAGCAGAGGGCGAGAGCTCAGAGCCACTGCCTCCCACCAGACAAGCTCCTACCTGGGAGGAGACATGGTCCCCAGCCCTGTCCCACCTGCAAGCAGCAGTTCATCATCCGGATGATGAAGTCGAACTGCTGGTGGTCCAGCACTGCCCGGTTCTGCTGCACGTGGAGGTTCAGCTCCTGGGTCAGGCAGTGCCGGGCCGCTCGGCCCTTCATGGCGCGCAGCACGGCGGGGAAGAGCTGCAGAGGAGAGGGGAGGTCACGGTGTGGAAACGTGGGAGCCAGTGCAGCTCTGGGTCAGATGGTGAGGCCAAGGGCAGCCCACAACGAGGTGCAGGAGGAGCTCCAGCATCTGCCCGGGTTGGCTGCCACCAGGGTGTAGCACCACTTGGATTTGGAGGCAGAGCAGAACCCCCTGTCTGGCAACCTGGAGACCAGCCTGGGAGGTCCCCCGCCCAGTTATCTCCATGGGACAGACCCTGGGGACACCAGGAGATGCAATAATTGGGCTAAGCTGGTGCGGTGGAGGGTCAGGCAAAAGCCCAGGGACACAAGAAGGAGAAAGGGTGGCAGGAGGGGAGCAGAGCTGCTCAGCAGAGGTGTGGGCAGGGGCAGGGAATGTCTTCTCCAGCCTGCCACAGGGCTGAGGCAGGGCAACCCCCTGTCCTGCTCCCAGCCACCACCTCCTCAGGATCCACTCTCACCTTTTTGGCTTCTAACATCTTGTTCTCAAAGACGTAGGAGATGCAGTTCCTCACCACCTCCAGGCGCCGCGCGCTGTTGGCCAGGGCGTTGCCGTTGCGCTCCATGATGGCAGCTGGGGAGAGAAGCACCCACCTCAGCTCCTCTGGGCTGCACCCCGGCTGGGAGAGACGGGTGCTCGTGTGGGAAGAACACCACGGGGTCTTCAGACACCCCAAGAGACCTCAGGGAGCTCCAAGCAGCTCGAGGGGCAGCAGGTGACAGGGACAGAGCTGCTGCTTCTCCGCTGTGCCCTGAGGGGAGCACAGGAGCAGGAGGGGCAGGGCTGAGCTCCCAGGCAGGGTCCCACATACCTATGGGGGGTCCTGATGGCACCATGCACTTCTTCTCAGCCCTGACAGCAGGAGGGGCTGTCTGCAGCTTGGCAGTGGCCTGGTCAATGATCCACTGCACCGTCCCCTCGTCCAGCCGGGGAAAAGGCTTCTGGTGGAGGCGCAGGTGAGAGCCTTCCGTGGGCCTCTGCACCTTGTGCATGGTCACCGCGGGGTACGGGTTCTCCTGGGGCAGCAAGGAGTTTCCTGTCAGTCCTCTGGACTCTCCAGGGCACTGAGGAGACCTTCAGCAGCCTCTCCTACCCCAAGGCCCAACGCTCCCCCAGCCAGTCCCAACCACCCCAGGAACCTGCAGCCCCGAGGCTCCTACAGCTGCTGCTCTGCTCTCAGGACTCTGCTGTCCCACCTTGGGCCAAGCCCTGGAGCAAAGCCTGGAGTGCCTGATGCCCAGGGCACCTGAGTGAGGACCTGCTGATCTTGGAGGGCCTTTCCAACCTTAATCCTAGAATGGTTTGGGTTGGAAGGTTCCAACCCTTCCACATCAGCAAGAATTAGGGAGAGGCTCAGGGCAGGGCAGACACTTATGGGACCATGAGCAGGAACCTGGCCTTGCATGACAGAGTGGGGTGGGATGGGATGGGATGGGATGGGATGGGATGGGATGGGATGGGATGGTGCAGAGGCTCCTGTAAGACCTGGAGGGAGGACAGAAACCCTCAATGCACTCACTCTGAGCAGTTTCCCCCTCTCCTGCACTTGACTCTCCAGGACTCACAGACTCAATGGAGCTGGAAAGAAGTCTCTGGAGACCACCTAATCCTGCTAGAGCAGGACAGCCCGGAGCACATTATACAGGACAGTGTCCAGGCAGGTCCTGAACAGCTCCAGAAAAGGAGACTTCCCCACACTCACGTTTTTGTAGAGTTTCTCTGCCAGCTCCTTGATGTGCCTCAGGATTTTCTGCTTGTTCCCCTCCTCCGCCCGCATCCGCTTCACTTCATAAGCCACCAGCTGGGAGGGAGGGAACAGGAGGGGTGAGAGGAGGATCCCACCACAGCCCCCTGCACCACACTGCAGCCCCAGTGTTGGGACAGACCCCAAGGGAAGAGCTGAGGATGTGGTGGGGGTCAGGGCAGGGGGATGAGGGTCTCAGACTGTCCTCACCTCATCAAAGAGGTCGATGGAGCGGTACGGGGCCCCCCGCTCGGTGACAAAGCCAGCAAAGGCCATGCCCTCCAGCACCTTGGTGAGGAAGTCATCCTCCATCAGCCCCCTCTGCCCCAGGAAGGCTGCCTGGGAGAGGGAGAGAGGTGATCAGCACTGCCCTGGCACGGGGTGACACCTGGGGGGACACTGCTGGGGTCCCCAGCAGCAGAAGGACACGGAGCTGTTGGAGCCAGTGCAGAGGAGGCCCTGGAGCTGCTGGGAGGGCTGGAGCAGCTCTGCTCTGGAGCCAGGCTGAGAGAGTTGGGGGTGTTGAGGCTGGAGAAGAGAAGGATCCCATGGGGAGACCTTAGAGCACCTTCCAGTGCCTGAAGGGGCTCCAGGAAAGCTGGGGAGGGACTTGGGACAAGGGCCTGGAGGGATGGGATGAGCAGGAAGGGTCTAAGTGAAATTCAGGCTGTTTTGGAGCAGGCAGAGCTGCTGCCTGCAGTGCCCTTATCCAAGGGAAGCCCAGGAAGGTGTGGGCAGCAGGCAGGGCCATGTCTGTGCTCCCAAGGAGCAAGGGATGGGACAAGAGGAACTTTTGGCCTCAAAGTGTGCCAGGGGAGGTTTAGGTTGGAGATTAGAGGAAAATTCTTCACTTATAAGGTAATTAAACAGTTTAACAGGATGCCAAGGGTGGTGATTAAAACACCATCCCTGGAGGGGTTTCAGAGCCCTGGAGATGTGGGGATGAGGGACATGGGGTGGGGATGGGGGAATGTTGGAGTCCATGATCCCAAAGGGCTTTTCCACCCAGAAGGACTCTGTGCTTGGGTGATTCTAAGGCAGACTCTGTGTCCTTCCTCTCCCCAGATCTGATCAGAATCCCCAGCTCCAGGCCAGGACGTGAGGATCACCCTTGGTGAGCCTCCAAGGTCACGGGGCCAAGAGCTGCAGCAGGGGTGCCCAGAGAGGGCCAGGCAGAGGAAAGCAGAGCCTGAGCCACAAGCCCTGGAGATGGGCAAGGACAAGGAGGGGATGAGGGGGCAGAGCTCATTGCTGGAAACACTCAAGTTTCTTCTAGAAACAGCTGCATTTGTGCAGGGCTTTTTGTGACTGACTCCTCCCACGCCCAGAGGGAACCCAGGCTGCAGCCCCCTGCGGGTGCCGGTACCGGTTCTGGTACCTTGTGGAACCGGATGACGGGCTCGGGATGGATGCGGATGATGTGCAGACACCAGCGGTACCCCTGCAGCAGCTGGGCAAACAAACGGAGGAAAACAGCACGGATCTCCTTGTCCTGGGGAGAGCAACGGCAGCCGGGTCACTCGTGGGCACGGGGTGGGCGTGGGGTGGGCATGGGGTGAGCATGGGGTGGTCACTGGGTCAGCATGGGGTGGGCACTGGGTGGTCACTGGGTGGTCACTGGGTGGGTATGGGGTGGGCACTGGGTGGGCATGGGGTGATTACTGGGTGGGCACTGGGTGGGCACTGGGTGGGCATGAGGTGATTATTGGGTGGTCACTGGGTGGTCACTGGGCGGGTATGGGGTGGGCATGGGGTGATTACTGGGTGGGCACTGGGTGGTCACTGGGTGGGTATGGGGTGGGCACTGGGTGGGCACTGGGTGGGCACTGGGTGGGCATGGCAGGGACAGGAATGGGGACAACTCTCAGGCAGCACAGGGGTGAGGGTATCAGTCCAGGTGTCTGCCTCCAGCCCCTGCCCACTGGTGGGCTACTGCAGTGGCACTGCTGGCCCCCAGGCCACCGGGTGTCCCCGTGTCCTGGCAGGACCCTGCTGTACTCTGGCCATCCCTGTGTCCATCCTCCCCACCCCAAGAAACGGGGTGTCCAGCAGGACCAGGCTGCCCAGGGCAGGGCTGGAGTCCCCATCATCCCTGAGGGGGTTTCAGAGCCCTGGGGATGTGGGGATGAGGGACATGGGGTGGGGGTGGCCCTGGCAGTGCTGGGGTGACCATCAAAGGTCTTTTCCAACCAAAAATACTCCAGGGTTCTAGCACTGCAGCCCCCCAGGGGGCCCCCTCCCTCCCTGCCCCACTCACCTGCATCTTGAGAGATGAGGCAGAAATGGTTGAGGGGGGGAAGGCAAGATCTGCCACCTCCAGCTCCGGGTCCAAGACCTGCACAGGAGACACAGAGTCAGGAGCAGGAGCTGAGGTGTGGAGCTGTGTGGTGTGGCCATGGGCTCCCCAGGAACACACCAAGAGCTCTCCAGGAAAAAAAACCAACAGCTCATCAGGAACACATCAAGAGTTCTCCATAAACACACCAAGAGGCCATCAGGATGGGGAAAGGGCTGCTGTGACACAGTTGGCAGGACCCCCAGACATGGACCTCTGCTCTCAGAGGAGTCCCCTCTGCTCCCTTCCCAGCTCCCCTCAGAGTCCTGTGTCATTCCCAAGGTGCTGTCACCCCCTGGCTGGAGGGAAGGTGGCAGAACTTACCATGGAGAGAGCTTCCCGGGTCTGCTGGAGCAGAGGTTCAGGGAGCAGGGAGATGTGGACACACTCAGGGACATTGACTGTCCCACCATCCAGGTCTGCGATAACAACATCCAGCTGGAAGAGGGAGGAGAGGGGAGAGACCTCAGAGCACCTTCCAGTGCCTGAAGGGGCTCCAGGAAAGCTGGGGAGGGACTTGGGACAAGGGCCTGGAGGGATGGGACCCTCCGAGGGGGAAGGGTTTCCAGCTGGGAGAGGGGAGATGGAGAGGAGATCTTGGGCAGGGAGGGAGGGAGGGAGGGAGAAAGAAATTGTTTGGGGTGAGGGTGCTGAGCCCCTGGGTGCCCAGGTTGCCCCCAGAAGCTGTGGCTGCCCCATCCCTGGAGGGGTTGAAGGTTGGATGGGGCTTGGAGCCCCCTGGGCTGGGGGAGGGGTCCCTGCATTGTCCCCTTGGGACTGGAGGAGCTTTAAGGTCCCCTCCAACCCAAACCCTTCCAGGATTCCATGCTCAGTCAGGGAGCATTAATTAGGGTTCCCTCATCCCTGGAAGCTTTTGTGGACACCTTGGATGGGGTTTGGAGCCCCCTGGGCTGGGGGAGGTGTCCCTGCCCATGGCGGGAGGGCACTGGGGGAGCTTTAAGGTCCCTCGAACCCATTCCACTCTGGGATTCTGTGATTCTATGGACCTGGTAGGGGAGGGACATGGCACTGCTCAGCTGGAACCTGCTGTGACTTTGTGGCATCCAAGCCCCTGATGGGTGAGATGTGAAACACTGACCCCTCCTAACCCATCCTGTTCCATCCTGTGGGACCCCAACAGCACAGCAGAGCTGCCTGGAGACACCTTCCAGTCCAGGTCAGGCTCACTGCACACCCTCAGGAGAACTCCTGCAGGAGCAGAGCACAGGAAGGCTCTGCCCTGGGGACCCTCAGGACAGCATCTGCTGCCATCTGGGACTGCTGGCACACCACCTCCTGGGCTGTCCTTGGACATTTGTGCTCCCTGCAGAAGGGATGGGGCACACAGTGTCTCACCAGCTCCTGTGTCTCTGACTGGAAGATGGAGTGGACCCCGATGATGAAGGGTGTGGGTGTGCTCAGAACCTCCAGGAGCTGTGCAGGCAAGATGGGCACGTAGGTGAAACTGCAACCAAAAGGAGGAGCATCACAGCACTGCAGCCAGCAGAGCCCTGCAGCTGCCCAGGAAATGATCTCCCTGCCAGGGGAGGTGGGGTGGTGGTCCCCAGGTGCCATGTCCTGGCACTCCCAGCCCTGCAGGATGTGCCCTACAGCTGCCCAAGGTTTTTGAGGGATCCTGGACACTGACCACGGTCACTCAGCCTGGAGAAGAGAAGGCTGCAATGGGGAGACCTCAGAGCACCTTCCAGTGCCTGAAGGGGCTCCAGGAAAGCTGGGGAGGGACTTGGGACAAGGGCCTGGAGGGATGGGACCCTCCGAGGGGGAAGGGTTTCCAGCTGGGAGAGGGGAGATGGAGAGGAGATCTTGGGCAGGGAGGGAGGGAGAAATTGTTTGGGGTGAGGGTGCTGAGCCCCTGGGTGCCCAGGGTGCCCCCAGAAGCTGTGGCTGCCCCATCCCTGGCAGTGTCTCAGGCCGGGCTCCATACTGGTCATACTGGTTACAGAGCTGGGAGGCAGTGAGGGTGGCAGCAGGGGCTGGTCAGGCAGCTGTGGGTGAGGGGCTGGAGTGGGGCTGGGGGCTCCTCACCTGTACTTGAGGGGGAACATGAGGGCGAGCAGGGCCCGGCAGGCATCGGTCAGGCGCTGGTAACTGCTGGAGAGGAAGAGGATCTTGTGCTCAGTCAGGGCTGCACAGAAGAGGTACAGGACATTGGTGATGCCTGAGGAGAGCAGAGGAGACAGGACACAGACACATCAGTCCCCTCTGGCACCCACTTGAGACCAACAAACCCCTCCCAGGCTGGAACCCACTCCCAGCTCCATCTTCTGCACAACAGGAGAGTTCAACAACCCCCTGAGGAGCCAGGGCTGAGTCCCAGCAGCACAGAGCAAGGAGAAGGTCTGGAGAAGTTGTGAGGAGCAGCTGAGGGCCCTGGGGGTGTTGATCTGGAGCAGAGGAGGCTGAGGGGAGACCTTCTGGCTCTCTGCAACCCCCTGAGAGGAGGTTGGAGCCAGGGGGGGTCGGGCTCTGCTCCCAAGGAACAAGGGATGGGACAAGAGGAACTTTTGGCACAACTCAAGTGGTGCCAGGGGAGGTTTAGGTTGGAGCTGGGGAAGAATTTCTCCCTGGAAAGGGTTGTCAGGGCCTGGCCCAGGCTGCCCAGGGCAGGGCTGGAGTCCCCATCATCCCTGGGGGGGTTTCAGAGCCTGGGGATGTGGGGATGAGGGACATGGGGCAGTGGGGGTGGCCCTGGCCATGCCTGGTTAACAGTTGGACTCCATGGTCTTAGAGGGCTTTTCCAACACGTGTGATTCCATCATTCCATTTCCTCAGCTTGGCCTGAGGTGGATGAGCAGGAGGAGAGCCCCGAGGTGGTAGAGCAGGCTCAGGAGCAGCCTGGATGGGTTTGGGACAGGATCCTTGGGGCAGGAGGTTGGGGACAGTTCTCACCCAGCTGTCGGAAGAGCAGGGCCACGCTGCAGCTGCTGACGGGCAGGGAGTCATTGATGGGGGTCTGGATCACCTGCCTGTCCCCTGCCCCCAGAGAGATCGTCCTCTGCAAGAGAAAACTCAGGTCACCACCAGCCAGGGCTGAGGAAAGCTCTGAGGACAAGCCAGCCCCTCTCCCCCCATGCACAGGGCCACCATGCCCTGGGACAGTGTCCCCCCCCTCCTCCAGCAGCACGGCCCGAGGAGGAACACCCGTGGTGTGCTCAGCCAGGACACAGCTGAGGGACACAGGGACCCTCTGAATGCCCCCTGGTCCTGTGGGCACCAGGGCTGGCTGAAGGTGGCCACAAGCCCCAGACTCAAATTGTGAGGCAGTAACTGAGAGATGTCCAGGACAGGGAGGGGAAGAGATCACCTGAGCCACCCGGGAGGTCTCATCACTTCTGCCCCAACACCACAACACCACACAACACCACGACACCACACAAGCTGCTTCCCAGACCTGAGCTCATTCCCCATGGCACAGGGAAGTTCACATGTCCCCAGCCCCCCTCCAGGCTCTGGGGGGGCTGGAGCAGGACCAGGTCACTGACTGCTCAGCTTCTCCTCCTTCTCCCCCTCTCCAGGGAAAGGTCTGCTCTGCACCAGCAGCTCTGGCCACAACCCCCCCTCACCCAGCCCCTCCACAGCTCACAGCACCACAGCAGCTCAGAGATCTGGTGCTGACCACTGAGGTCCTGGCAAAGCAGGACAAATCCCCTGAGCTGCTCTCCCAGACCAGAGCACCATGAGGTATCACCAGGGGTTGGGCTGGGAGAGACCATAAATCCCCCCAGAGCCACCACTGCCATGGGCAGGGACCCCTCCCCCAGCCCAGGGGGCTCCAAGCCCCATCCAACCTTCAACCCCTCCAGGGATGGGGCAGCCACAGCTTCTGGGGGCAACCTGGGCACCCAGGGGCTCAGCACCCTCACCCCAAACAATTTCTCCCTCCCTCCCTGCCCAAGATCTCCTCTCCATCTCCCCTCTCCCAGCTGGAAACCCTTCCCCCTCGCAGGGTCCCATCCCTCCAGGCCCTTGTCCCAAGTCCCTCCCCAGCTTTCCTGGAGCCCCTTCAGGCACTGGAAGGTGCTCTAAGGTCTCCCCATTGCAGCCTTCTCTTCTCCAGCCTCAACACCCCCAACTCTCTCCTCCTGGCTCCAGAGCAGAGCTGCTCCAGCCCTCCCAGCAGCTCCAGGGCCTCCTCTGGACACGTTCACCCTCACACCACACAGAACACACTCAATGCTCCCCAGCTCCACCACAGGGGCAGAACCCATCCTGGAGCCCCAGCACAGCACATTCCGTGCCCCCCCCCAGCAATTAGCCAGGGGGGTAACGAGGAGGCAGAGCCCAGGGGAGGGGGGGTGTCCGTACCGCTGCGGCGTCCTCCGGGTCAGGCTGAGATGGGGACAGACAGAGACAGTTAGAGACACCCTGACCCATGGACAGCTCAGGGGGACAGCAGGGAGAGCTCTTGGGTGGGGTGACAGACACACAGACAGACAGACACACAGACAGACAGACACACAGACAGACAGACAGACACAGAGACAGAGACAGAAAGCAACAGGGACCACGCTGGAGGAAGAGTGTTTGGAGACAGCAGTAGGAGAGGTGAAGGACAGGGAGAAGGGAGAATCCAGCCCTGAAGCACAGCACCCATTCCCAGGGCACAGGGAGGGCAGCAGCACCTCTGCCAAAGCAGACCCAGCCTGGTCCTGCAGCCTCTCCCAGAACCGGCTGGAAGGGAACAGAACCGGGCAGAACCTGCAGGACCATCCCAGGATGCTGGCACAGTCACAGCCCCCCCCACGTTCTGCTCCTGGAGCTCTTGGGTATAAAAATGGACTCAAGTTGTGCCAGGGGAGGTTTAGGTTGGAGCTGGGGAAGAATTTCTCCCTGGAAAGGGTTGTCAGGGCCTGGCCCAGGCTGCCCAGGGCAGGGCTGGAGTCCCCATCATCCCTGGGGGGGTTCCAAAAGCGTGTGGAGGTGGCACCTGGGGACACAGCTGAGTTGGCACAGAGGGGCTGGGCTGATGGCTGCAGCTGGTGACCTTAAAGGTCTCCAACCCCCCTCCTATGGTGTGCTCACCCCTCTCCTGCACACACCAAGACTGGCACCGGGCCCTCCTCCAGGACCTGCTCCAGGTCATCAGAGGAAGCCCCAGGGGCATCAGTCCTGCCCAGCAGAAAGAGCTCACCCAAAAAGCCAGCACAGCCCCGGGGTGAAGGCAGCAGCTTCCCCACCAGGTCATGGCCCACAGGGCTGGGAGGTTTCTCCAGGCACCATTGACCTGGAGACCAAAGCACCAAAGGCTCCAGGCACCAAAGACCTGGAGCACCAAAGAATGCCAGGGAATGGGAGGGATTTTCTGCTGGGGGCTCAGCTGGATGTGAAGCCACTGCAGGAGACAAAGGCAGCTCCACAGCTTTGGTATGGACCAAAAACTGCTGCCCCATCCCTGGATGTGGCTTGGAGTAACCTGGGCTGGTGGGAGGTTCCCTTGTCCGTGCAGGAGGTTGGAACCTGATGAGCTGCAAGGTCCCTCCAACCCAAACCCTTCCCTGACTCCAAGAGTCAGCACAGCTCCTGGGGGCTGCACTGCTGCCTCCCCACACCTCCTGCCAGAGGCTCCAGCTGGGCTCTCACCACTTCTGTCACCTCCAAACCTCCAGTTGGCCCCTCTGGTCCCAGAGCAGTGAGATGGAACCCCTGGAGCAGGAGCAGAGGGGAGCAGAGGGGGCAGGCAAGGCACTGGGGTTGTCTCTGGTGGCCTCAGCTCCAGGCATGAGTGGGGCCTTTGCTCCTCATCCTGTCCCTCAGATGCCAGCCACACAGAGCCACAAGCCAGGGCCTTGAGGAGTCACCTCCAAGCTGCTCCTCTGGCAGACACTGGCCCTGCCTGGCCTGTCTCCCTGGCTTGTCCCCTCTCATGGATGAGCAGGAGGCTCTGGAGCAGCTCTCCAGGCCATCAGAGAGGCCTGGGTGGAGGAGCAGAACCTCCCTGGTGCAGGAAGGAGCAGGGATGGTGGCAGCTGGTTGCACAAACCCACGGGTGACCACACAAGCTGAGCCACTGGGTGGTCACTCCTGGAGGGAGCAAGGAGCCAGGACCAAGCTGCCCAGGCAGGCAAGCTGGAGCCAAGCCAAGCAGGGAGGTGGGGACACACAGAGCCTGGAGTGATGGGTGCCAACGGGAAGAGGGGAAGACTAAACTACATCTTAGGAAGAAATTTTCACCACAATGAGAGTGGTGAAACACATCCCAAGAGGTGGGAGATGCCCCATCCCTGGCGGTGCCTCAGGCCAGGCTGGATGGGGCTTGGAGCACCCTGGGCTGGTGGGAGGGGTTGGAATGAGATGAGCTTTAAGGACCCTTCCAACCCAAAGCATTCCATGTTTCCAGGACTATGGAATCGTGCCACGTCCTTCTCAGCTGATCCAGGAGCTGAGTGTTCCCACATCCCAGGGCTTTGGTTCCCACCCTGAGTCTCTGGGACAGGCAGTGCCCACGCTGGCCAAGCAGCAGCAGCTCAGCACCTGAGCAGCCCCAGTCCCACCAGTCCCACCAGTCCCACCAGTCCCACCAGCACAGCAAACCCCAACGGGGCAAGCAGGAGGTCCCTGCTCCAGCCAGAGCCACCTGGGAGGCAGGAGCAGGGAGAGGGGAGAGGGGGATGGGGGGGGACACCCACCTGGGCTCCCCCAGTGATGGGGATGGTGCAGGTCAGGAGGTTCCCAATGATGTTCTCCAGGGACACACTCAGCCCATCCACATAGATGGTGTAGATCAAGCCCAGGCTGTTCTGCAGAGGGAAGCAGAGCAGGGTGAGCAGGGGGCACCAGGGGGCTGGAGCAGTGTCACCTGGGGGCTGCCAGCACTTGTCACCAGCCTGGCACAGACAGCTCTTGGGTGCAGTGCTCCAGAGCCCTCAGAGGGAGTCCTGCTCAGCAGGGAGGGGGCTGAGCACCTCCTCAGCTTGACTGCAACCACCAGCACCTCCCAGAGCAACACCCACCCACCCACCCACCCACCAGCCCCCTCCCCAGGGCTGTCCCCTGGGCCAGAGCTCAGCAGAAGAAGCACAGAAGAGGTTCAGACACTCTGTGGGAAGAGGTGACTGATCCCAGCTGGACCTCTCCAGCACCCCCAAGCACTCCCACTCCCTGGGAACTTGCAGCAAACATCACAAAAAACATAAAATCACCAAACTCCAGAGTGGTCTGAGTGTGGAGAGACCATAAATCTCCCCCAGTGCCCCCCCTGCCATGGGCAGGGACACCTCCCCCAGCCCAGGGGGCTTCAAGCCCATCCAAGGTGTCCATGAAAGCTTCCAGGGATGAGGGAACCCTAATTAATGCTCCTTGACTCAATGAGCATGGAATCCTGGAAGGGTTTGGGTTGGAGGGGACCTTAAAGCTCCTCCAGTCCCAAGGGGACAATGCAGGGACCCCTCCCCCAGCCCAGGGGGCTCCAAGCCCCATCCAACCTTCAACCCCTCCAGGGATGGGGCAGCCACAGCTTCTGGGGGCAACCTGGGCACCCAGGGGCTCAGCACCCTCACCCCAAACAATTTCTCCCTCCCTCCCTGCCCAAGATCTCCTCTCCATCTCCCCTCTCCCAGCTGGAAACCCTTCCCCCTCGCAGGGTCCCATCCCTCCAGGCCCTTGTCCCAAGTCCCTCCCCAGCTTTCCTGGAGCCCCTTCAGGCACTGGAAGGTGCTCTAAGGTCTCCCCATGGGATCCTTCTCTTCTCCAGCCTCAACACCCCCAACTCTCTCCTCCTGGCTCCAGAGCAGAGCTGCTCCAGTCCCTGGCAGCAAGAGGGGACAAAGGGGACAAAGGAAGGACAGAGCCTGTCCTGATGGGACCACTGCCCAGCTCCAGCCCCAGCACCCTAAGGGTGGGTGGGTTCCTCCTGCAGCCCCAGGGAGCAGTGGAGCAGCAGATGCAGGGTCTGGGGGGCCTGCCCACCCCCTGCCCCCCCCAGGTCCCCTGCACCTCCTGGGGCAGGGCCCTGGCAGAGCTCCCTGGGGGGGTGGGAAGGGGCTGTTCCTCACAGGTTCTCTATTTCCCTCAAGAGAAATGGGTGAGGGCCCCAGGTCCTGGCCTGGCCACCTCCTGGGGGTGCTGATCAGCACCCAGCAGCCCGGGGCTCAGCTCTGCCCCAGGGGATGCTGTGCCAGCTCCTCCTGGTTGCCCCCAGAGCTGGGAGATCTCTCCTGACATGTGTTCCCTCTCCCTCCCCAGAAGGTCCCTGCTCTTCCCACCACCTTTTGGACTTACCCTGAAGACCTCTGGGTGGTCCAGTCGTGACACCAGCACCAAACTCTTGGGAGCAAAGAGCTGTGCAGGTTGGACAGGAGATGAGGGCTCTGCTCCCTCCTCCTCCTCCTCCTTGCCCTCACCATTCCTGGGGTGGCTCTGAGGCTGTGGGGGCAGAATCACAGAAAGTCTTTGGCTGGAAGACACCTTCAACCATCCAACCTCTGAGCAGCACTGTGAGCTCACCACTAAGCCATGTCCCTGAGGACCATGTCCACAGGATGTTTAAACACCTCAGGCTTGGTGCCCCCACTACTGCCCTGGGCAGAGAATTCCAGACACCCACCAGCCAGGGAGGAAGAGGAGGAGGAGAAGGAGGAGGAGGAGGAGGAGGACGAGGACGAGGAGGACGAGGATGAGGATGATGATGATGATGAGGAGGAGGAGGAGGAGGACGAGGACGAGGACGAGGACGAGGAGGAGGAGGAGGACGAGGAGGAGGACGAGGAGGAGGACGAGGAGGAGGACGAGGAGGAGGACGAGGAGGAGGAGGAGGAGCGAGGACGAGGACGAGGACGAGGAGGACGAGGAGGAGGACGAGGAGGAGGACGAGGAGGAGACGAGGAGGACGAGGAGGAGGAGGAGGAGGACGAGGACGAGGACGAGGAGGACGAGACGAGAGGACGAGGACGAGGAGGACGAGGACGAGGAGGATGAGAAGGAGGAGGAGGAGGACGAGGAGGACGAGGAGGAGGACGAGGAGGACGAGGAGGACGAGGACAAGGACGAGGAGGAGAACGAGGAGGAGGAAGACGAGGAAGATGAGGAAGATGAGGACAAGGACGAGGAGGAGGACGAGGACGACGAGAGGAGGAGGAGGAGAGGAGGACGAGAGGACGATGATGATGAGGAGGAGGAGGAGGAGGACAAGGAGGAGGAGGAGGAGGAGGATGATGATGATGAGGAGGACGAGGAGGAGGACGAGGAGGAGGAAGGACGAGGAGGACGAGGAGGACGAGGAGGAGGATGAGGAGGACGAGGATGATGATGAGGAGGAGGACGAGGAGGACAAGGAGGAGGATAAGCAGGATGAGGAGGAGGAGGAGGAGGGGGAGGATAAACAGGAGGAGGAGGAGGAGGAGGGGGAGGAGCAGGAGGAAGCAGGAGGGAAGCAGGAGGGAAGCAGGAGTCCGAAGCCAGCCAGATGCCTCCTGGGTGCTGCCCAGCCCTGGCACCCCAGGCCCCCCCTACCTGGGTGCTGTCCAGGGCCTCCCAGAAGGTGAAGCAGGCGCAGTAGTGCCGCTCGGAGTTGATGTCGGTCAGCACGGCCACGAAGAAGGTCGGGGGGTTCCTCTGGGGGAAGAGCTGCCACCCACTGGGCTGGCAGAACTGTGGGACAGAGCAGGGGACACCGGTCAGGGGGGACCTCCCAGACAGCTGCCCCGGCACAGGGGAGCACCCAGAGCCCCCCCCCTGTGCAGGAGGGTTTGGGATGGCAGTGCCTGTCCTGCTGTGCTGACCCCGAGGCTGCAGCTCCACCACCCCTGCCCAGTCCCCAAACCCTTGTGAGGAGGAGTGTGTCCTGCCAGCCCTGCTCCCACTGCTGCACACACACCAGCCCTGCAGCCCCATCCCAGGCCTTCCCCAACATCCCAGGGAGGACTCTGCAAGGAGCTGACCCCTGATGTCCTCCTGATCATGACCCCAACAGAGCTGGGGGCAGGACAACACAGGGAGCCACCAGAGCCCCAGCAGAGCCCCACCAAAGTCCACCAGAGCCCCAGCAGAGCCCCACCAGAGCCCCACAGAGTCCCACCAGAGCCCCACCAGAGTCCCACCAGAGTCCCACCAGAGTCCCAGGAGCAGAGCAGGAGCTCCCCAGGGAGCTGACAGCAGCCCCAACCTCCTGAGCCTGCCCAAAGTGCCACCCAGGGTGGGCTCCAGCTGCCGACCTCGTGTCCCTCGAGCTGATGGGTTGGTGAAGATGGGAACAGACTGAGGAGGTTCTGCTCAGCAGAGGTCACATCCTGCAAGGTCCCTTCCTGCCCAAACCCCTCCCTGGCTGCAGCTTCCAGCAGCTCTGGGCAGCAGGAGGGCACTGGGAGATGGGCTCCCTGCATGGTGTCACCCACAGCAACATCCCAAGGTTCTCCTGCTTGCTCCAGGGCCTGGAGATCCTGATCCTGATCCTGATCCTGCTCCTGCCCCCCCTCAGGCCGGGGGGCACCCACTGGGACCCACCACGGGGTGGGGGGCTGGGAGGGGGGGACAGGACTATGGAAACATCTGCTGGGGAAAGATCTTTGGGATCATGGAGTCCAACGTGAACCCAGCACTGCCCAAGGCCACCCCCGGCCCGTGTCTCTCAGCACCACATCCCCAGGGCTCTGCAGCCCTCCAGGGATGGGGATCTTGGAGGCTGCTGCCACAGAGCCAACGTCCTCCCCTGAGTCCCCTCAGAATGTGGAGTTTGTGTCTGGGGATGGGGCCCACTGGGGCAGAAGCTGAAAATTCCACCTCCCTGCACACACCACAAAACCTTCTCAAAAAACCCCAAAGCAGCCCCCAAAGCAGTGACTGAGGGGTAACCTACAGCCCAACCCCCAGTGGGGTCCATCCCATTTCTGGAGGTGCTGTGGTTCTGTCCCCATGTGCCACGCACCCAGGGCCACCCAGCTCCCACCAGGACAAGGCTCAAGGCTCCAATAGTTGACATTCCAGGGATTTTTTGGCTGGAGAGTTTGACCCCTGGATGGAAAGCAGCTTCCCTCCTTCCTGGGACAGTTCCCAAGTCCCCCCCTCAGACATCAGGAAAGATGAAGCAGACAAAAACATCTCCTGATGCCTCCCAGAACATGGAAAGCCCAAAATGGGGCTGGAGGCAGAGTGGGCACGGGGGAGGAGCTGGATGGTGGCCCCAGGGGGTGGCCACAGTGGCCACAAAGGGCTGGTCCAGATGGAACTGCTGAGGCTGAGCACCCAGCACAGGGCAGCAACTCTCTCAGCCTGGCTCCAGCCCTCCCAGCAGCTCCAGAGCCTCCTCTGGACATTTATCCCAGCTGGATCCTGACCAGCCCCAACCACCACTCACTGGGAAGTTCCCTGGCACCAGCACACACAGGGTGATGAGCTGAGCAACAGCTCTGGACAAAGCTTGGAATGGGTCAGAACTGAGCTGGCTGGTGAGCAGGGATGGGTGCAGATCAGGAATCAGCAGGAGCTGTGCCAGCATCCTGCTCAGCACCCAGCACAGACCCCAGCACAGACCCCAGTGTGTGGTGCCCACTGCCCAGCACACTGCTCCTGAAGGAAAGAGTTCCCAAGGGCAGGGTCATCCCTCAGCAAAGCCCAGGGGGCCATGGAGCAGAATCCCCTGCCCAAAGCATCCCCTTAATGCCTGACACCCCCTGGCAAGTCCTGGGGACAGTGGGGGGACAGTTCTGTGCTGGGCTCTGTCCCAAGGAACAAGGGATGGGACAAGAGGAACTTTTGGCACAACTCAAGTGGTGCCAGGGGAGGTTTAGGTTGGAGCTGGGGAAGAATTTCTCCCTGGAAAGGGTTGTCAGGGCCTGGCCCAGGCTGCCCAGGGCAGGGCTGGAGTCCCCCATCATCCCTGGGGGGGTTTCAGAGCCTGGGATGTGGGGATGAGGACATGGGGTGGGAATGTGGACTCCATGACCCCAAAGGCTTTTCCATCCAAACTGATGGTGTGACCCCATGACACCTTCCAGCACAACAAAGGTCCTCACAAGACCTGGAGAGTTGGGTGAGGAGAGTCCCAGTGCCATGAAGGAACTTGTAAATCCTCCTCTATCTCTGGGTTTTGTACTGCCCTGGAATTCAGCTGGGGGAGGGGGTGAGCAGCTGAGATGGGGGCTCAGTTTTGGGTGTGAAAGGGTACTGGAGACCAGCAGCCCCAACCTGCTTCCCTTCAACATCAGCAGAGCTCCAGCTCCTCCCTCTGGGCCCCTTTGCAGCACCACGGGACAGGGAGATGGGGCTGGGAAGCTCACTCCAATTCCAAACTGCAGAACACTCCTGTTCCCCTCCCTTGGCCCACCATGGTTGGTTTGTGGGGCACCCACGCAGGGCCTGAGTGTGTCCCACACCTTCTGCCCCTCACCCAGCAACCTCCAACGTGTCCAGAGGGCTGAGGCAGGGATCCAACACCTCCTGGATGGGGGAATGCAGGGAAGCAGAGCCAGGAGGGGAACAGGAGGATGGGGAAGAGCTTTGGGAAAGGATCTACCACGGGCAGAGCTCTGCACAGGTGACAGGGACACTGATGGTGACAGAGATGTCAATAGTGCCACAACAGCCACCCCTGGGGTCATCTGAGGTTCTCCAGAGATTCTTGAGGTTCTCCAGAGCTGGAGCTGTGTCTAGGGGGGTGCTGGTGGGAACCCCCCCGTGTGTGTCACAGTGCCACAGTGTCACCTGCCCCGCAGTGTCCCCAGGCCCAGGCACAGCAGACTCAACCAGCTCGATGCCCTGGGGGAAGGGGTTGTCCTCCCAGTCCTTCTCTGGGAACCGCTGAGGATCTGTCCCTGTCCATCCCCGCTCCCTGCAGAGACAAGAGGAGGGTCAGAGGAGTGACAGCACATTGGGGACACCCGGGGACACCCCAGGGATACCCCGGGACCTGTCTGTCCCCTCTACAAGCACAGCCCAAGGGTGACAGCAGGGAGCAAACAGCTCCCAGCCTCCTGATCTCCAGCGGCACCGGGAGGAGCAAGAGGCCCCGGCCCAGCTCCGGTTCCCTTCCGGGTGCTCTGACCCAAAGTCACACACAGGGATCCTGCAACCCAACTCCCTGCTCCCTGCCTGCCACCCCCACTGCCATTGTCCCCAGACAATGCCACCAGGCTGCTGCCTTTTGCTTTTGGCATTCAGAGCCTGCAGGGCTGGGGAAGGGCTTCAGCACTGCCCGTAGTCCTGCAGGGAACTGTGGAATTGTTCTGGGTGGAAAAGACCTTTGGGATCCTAGAGCCCAACATTCCCACAATCCCCACTGCCCATGTCCCTCATCCCCACATCCCCAGGCTCTGAAACCCCCCCAGGGATGATGGGGACTCCAGCCCTGCCATGGGCAGCCTGGCCAGGCCCTGACAACCCTTTCCAGGGAGAAATTCTTCCCCAGCTCCAACCTAAACCTCCCCTGGCACCACTTGAGTTGGGCCAAAAGTTCCTCTTGCCCATCCCTTGTTCCTTGGAGCAGAGCCCGACCCCCCCTGCTCCAACCTCCTCTCAGGGGGTTGCAGAGAGCCAGAAGGTCTCCCTCATCCTCCTCTGCTCCAGGATCAGCACCCCCAGGGCCCTCAGCTGCTCCTCACAACTTCTCCAGACCTTCTCCTTGCTCTCCAGCCCTTTCCCCAGCTCCATTCCCTTCTCTGGACACTCTCCAGCCCCTCAATCTCCTTCTGCTCCTGAGGGGCCCAGAACTGACCCAGGATTGGGGGTGCAGCCTCAGCAGTGCCCAGCACAGGGGATGATCCCTGCCCTGCTCCTGCTGCCCACCCCACTGCTGGTCCCAGCCAGGATGCTGGTGGCCACCTTGGCTACCTGGGCACACACCCAGCTCATGTTCAGCTCTTTCTGACCAAACCTCCCCAGATCCTTTTTCCCTGGGGCACTTTGCAGCCACTCTGCCCCAAGCCTAGAGCTCCAGTGCTGAGGGCTCTGCTGACCCCACTCAGCTGGAGTCTGGAGTCAAACCCAGGGGCCTTTGTCCTGGCAGAGCTTGGGCACAGCCCTCAGGCAGCTCCTGCTCCAGCTTTGGGAACAGTGAGTCCTGTGTGGAGCTGCTGAGGGATCACTGCCTCCTGCCAGGGGACAGACACCCTTCCTGTCCCCTGCTGTCCCTCCTGCTGTCCCTGGAGCAGCAGCACCTCCAGCCAAGCAGAAAGATGCCCAAGATGTGATGGAGGAGCCTCAGCAGGAGCCCTGCAGCACCCAGGCCGTGCTGGGCACCCACCCTGCACCCCCCACAGATGGGCTCAGCAGCAGAGGGACAGCACCACCACCCCAGGAAGGACCCCACCTCCAGCTCAGGTCACCCAGAGCTCTGCCCTGCCCAGGAAGGCCCCGGGCATCACCTGAAAGGTGCTCACAGCCCCAGGGGCTGAGCAAGGACAACCTCCTGCAGGAGCAATCCACCCCACTCCTGCTCCTGGAGCACAAAACCCCGTTTAGACACCACCCAGAACTGCAGCTCTGAGACAGCCCCGGCCCTGGAGCTGCCTGGGAGCTGTGTGCTCCAGGACAGCAGCACCCAGAGCCCTGACACCAGCACGTGTCTTTACACTTCTACTCTCTTGGTCACAAGGGAAAATCCACATCGTGGAATTATGGAATGGTTTGGGTGCCACCCCTGCCACGGGCAGGGACACCTCCCCCAGCCCAGGGGCTCCAAGCCTCATCCAACCTGGACCTGAACCAGGGATGGGGCAGCCACATGCTTCCTGGGGCAAATTGTTCCTTCCCATCCCAGCTCCTGGGGCCACCCCCACCGGGCTCACTTTCCAGGAGCATCCTTGTCAGGAGCAGCACTGAGCACTCCTGCAGCCAGGACTCAGAGCTGGGATGCCCATGGACACCAACTCCTCCTTCCCAGAGAGCAGGGAGAGAGAAGCTTTAGGGGTTTGTAAAGGAGAGCCAAGCAGGGACTGGAGCAGGGAGCCCCAGGAGCATCCTCATCCAGAGAGCAAGGTCCCCCCCATCCCACCCAAGCCCCCGAACAACACCAGGAGTGTCTGCAGGAGGACAATGCCTGCTCTGTCCCCTGTCCCCAGCCAGGAGCAGAGAAGAATGGCTCTGCTATCAGGGAACAAAGGGGCTGTGTGGGGGTGCTGGGGCTGACCCCCTCCTCCCCGGACACCCCAAAGGGACACTGAGCAGAGACACTGTCCCAGACACAGAGGGTGGGACATGGAACCAGGGACAGGACTGGGGTTGGAGGGACATTAAATCCACCCAGTGCCCCCCCTGCCATGGGCAGGGACCCCTCCCCCAGCCCAGGGGGCTCCAAGCCCCATCCAACCTTCAACCCCTCCAGGGATGGGGCAGCCACAGCTTCTGGGGGCAACCTGGACAACCAGGGGCTCAGCACCCTCACCCCAAACAATTTCTCCCTCCCTCCCTGCCCAAGATCTCCTCTCCATCTCCCCTCTCCCAGCTGGAAACCCTTCCCCCTCGCAGGGTCCCATCCCTCCAGGCCCTTGTCCCAAGTCCCTCCCCAGCTTTCCTGGAGCCCCTTCAGGCACTGGAAGGTGCTCTGAGGTCTTCATTTAAGGCAAGTGTCCCTATAAAGTGATAAAGCTGTACCCAGGACACAGCAGTTCCTGTCCTGAGAGTATTTAAAAAACAGAAATCAGGGAAAAAATGAACCCACTGGGTGTCTACTGAGCCCTGTGGGGACATCCCTGGCTCTCTGTAAACACATCATACAATGACCACAAGGACAGTTTGGGATGGGGGTGAAGCAACCTGTGAGGACAACACGAGTGGATGAGAATGCTCCTCACCACGGGGGAACCCCCAAAGCCAGCAGGACACCCCACTCCCAGACCAAACATCCCAGAGAGGAGCTGGTGGGAAGGTCCTTCCTGGTGGTGTGGGGCAGTGAGGTCCCAGCCCCACGTTCCCAGCACTGGAATGAAAGCTGAAGCTCCTGAAGAAGTGGGCAGTGCTGTCCTGCCCCACAGAGCTCCTCCCCACTCTGCTGTCACCACAGTCCCTCCCTGGGTCCTGTCCCCAAGCTCCTGTCCCTTCCTCATCCCTGCTCTTCCCTCTGGATGAAGGTTGGACACCGGCCAAGCCCTGGGACACAGAGCTCTGGCTGGAAAACCCCAGGAGCTGCCATGGGGATGTGAGGCTGGGCACCCTCCCAACCCAGCTCCATGTGGAGAGGTCCCCTGGGATCTGCCACAAGGTTCCTGCCCAAGCACCCAAGCACAACCTCAGGATCAGAGTCATTAAGGTTGGAAAGCACCAACCCAGCCCCATCACATCAACTGAGCCGGGACCCCAAGCTCCACATCTGAACTTCTTTTGCACCCCCCCAGGGATGATGGGGACTCCAGCCCTGCCCTGGGCAGCCTGGGCCAGGCCCTGACAACCCTTTCCAGGGAGAAATTCTTCCCCAGCTCCAACCTAAACCTCCCCTGGCACCACTTGAGTTGTGCCAAAAGTTCCTCTCATCCCATCCCTCCATCCCTCCATCCATCCCTCCATCCATCCTTCCCTCCATCCCTCCATCCATCCATCCATCCATCCATCCATCCATCCATCCCTCCCCCCTGGGCTGTAATTCCAAGCAGACCTCAGTGCACAACCCAACTCCATTCTGTCACACCTACATGGGTCCAAAATGTCCCCAAGTTCCACCACCACCCAGAGGTTTCCCAGGGGTGTCAGGATCCATCCCTGGGCTCCATCCCAGCCAGGGAATCACCGAGTCCCAGAACCCCAGACTGGTCTGGGGTTGCTCCCACAGCTCCAGGGAGGAACCACATCTATTTTTACCAAGTGACAAATCCCAGGGGAGCCACCAGCAGCTCCACCAGCACCCTGTCCCCATAATTACAGGGACACACCACCAACATTTACCCAAGGCCTAAAACCAGCAGGTGCTGCCCCAGCAGAGCCCGGGGGGGCTGTGTGTCCCCCCAGACATCCCTGGTGGCCGTGAGGACAGAGATGTCAGCTGAGCACAGCCCAGGGCTTGGGGCAGCTCTGGGGACACCACACCCACACACAGGACTCTGCTATTTACAGCTTCCAGGTCCTGCTGGCAGTGTGGGACTGGGAGTGTCCCAGTCCAGCAGGGACAGTGGCCCGGGGGGACACAGAGCTGTTGGAGCCAGTCCAGGGGAGGCCCTGGAGCTGCTGGGAGGGCTGGAGCAGCTCTGCTCTGGAGGAGGAGCAGGAGGAAGAAGGAGCTGCTGGGGAGCAGAACTACAAACACCAGTCCTGCCCCTGGACTGCTGTGGATGCAGAACCAACACCCCCCATCCTTCTGCTCTGCACCCACAGCTCCCCAGGGACAGCCCCAGGAGAGGAGCCCTGCTCACACCTCCCCTTCCACCAACACTGCAGTGAGGGACCCCCAGCCACGGCCCCAAAGCTGGGGGCAGCAGCAGACAGAGGAGCAGGGGATGGGTGCTGTGGTCAGGATGGGTCCCAGCACCTTGGGGTGCAGCCAGAGCTGAGCAGAGAGGGAGATGTCTGAGGTTTTGTGTGCTCCAGGTACTGCCCTGCAGACACCACCAGCACCATCCTGAGCTTCCCCAACCCACCTCGTGTCACACAGAGCCACCCAAACACAGAAAGGTTTGGGCTGCAGGGGCCTCACAGCTCCCCCAGTGCCCCCCCTGCCATGGGCAGGGACCCCTCCCCCAGCCCAGGGGGCTCCAAGCCCCATCCAACCTTCAACCCCTCCAGGGATGGGGCAGCCACAGCTTCTGGGGGCAACCTGGGCACCCAGGGGCTCAGCACCCTCACCCCAAACAATTTCTCCCCTCTCCATCTCCCCTCTGGAAACCCCTTCCCCTCATCTTTGACTTTGAAGACCACCAAGTCCCAAGAGTGGCCAAAGCCACCCTAACCATGTCCCTCAGCACGACATCTCCACAGCTCTGAAACCCCCTGAAGTCTCTGGATTCTGAGAGGAAAGCTGTGACCAGCCTTGAGGAGGCTGTTTGAAGGGTCTTGATTTGGGGTTTTTTGGTTTTTTTAATGTCTCCAGCAGGCCATCTGTCCTCCTTGAGCTCCACCCTGTGCTCTCTGCACAGCCCTCGTGTCCCAAACCTCAATCCCCTCTTTGGACCAAACCCCCCAGCCAAATGTCCCTCCAGGCACTCACAGCATCACCTGCTGTGACACCCCCAGTCCCACAGACCTCCTCCTCCATCACCCCTCAGATGTGTCCCTCAGGAGCCAGGAAGGAGGTGGCAGCTCCGAGGGTGGGAGCCCCAAAGCCCTGGCTGCATCCCAACCCCCCACGGTGCCTCCTCCATCTCCCTGGCAGGACTTGGTGGCTCCAGCAGCCCCGGGTTCCCATGGCACATCCCCCCAGAGCCTGGCTGGGGACAGATGGCTCCCAGCAGATGATTCAGAAGAACAAACCCTCTGCAGCCTCCACCAAATGCTTCTCCCATGGCTTCACCCAACAACCAGTCTGCAGCCTCAGAATTTCCAGAGAAATGGCTCCTGGGGTGCCCTCTGCCAGGTGACAGAAATTACTTGTGCTCCTGGCCTGATGCCACCTGGGATTTTTCATGTCCAGAAGATGGGGCCAAGATATGCCCAGAGATACAGGGGTGGTGATGAGGAAAGCTGGGGAGGGACTTGGGACCAGGGCCTGGAGGGATGGGATGAGGGGAAAGGGTTTCCAGCTGCAAGAGGGGAGATGCAGAGGAGTTCCCACTCCAGGTGTAGCTGCTCCTGGCACTGCTCAGACACCTCAGACTCTCCTCATCTCATCACTCGGGGTGGAGGAGCCCCCCCAACCCAGCACCTTGGGATTATTTCTGATTCCAGCAACTCCTTCCTCCCCATTTCCCACCAGCTGCCCCCATTACCAACCCACAGCTCTCCCAGCTCGTTAAGGGCAGCTCCAATTAGCACCAATTCGAGATCCTGCTGGAGCAGACCCTCCCCACCCACTGTCCCTGCACAGCTTTGACTCACTCCTTCTTTTCCCCCTTCAGCTCCCAGCTCCCCAAAGCTGCTCAGGGGCCCCTACAAGGCTGAGCAGGGACCTGTGGGGCCGTGGCTGTGGCTTCAGTTTGGAACCCACAGCCCCTCAGATGGAGGAGATCACCAGATGGAGGAGATCATCAGATGGAGGAGATCACCAGATGGAGGAGATCACCAGATGGAGGAGATCATCACCCCCTGCTCTGACAGGGCCTCTGCTCACCCCCAGCACCAACCTCCAGGGAGTCCTCACAGCCCAACACCCCCTGTGCTGTGTCACTGAACCATGGAAAGGTTTGGGTTGGAGGGACCTTAAATCCCCCCCAGTGCCCCCCCTGCCATGGGCAGGGACCCCTCCCCCAGCCCAGGGGGCTCCAAACCCACCCAAGGTGTCCATGAAAGCTTCCAGGGATGAGGGAACCCTAATTAACGCTCCTTGACTTAATGAGCATGGAATCCTGGAAGGGTTTGGGTTGGAGGGGACCTTAAAGCTCCTCCAGTCCCAAGGGGACAATGCAGGGACCCCTCCCCCAGCCCAGGGGGCTCCAAGCCCCATCCAACCTTCAACCCCTCCAGGGATGGGGCAGCCACAGCTTCTGGGGGCAACCTGGGCACCCAGGGGCTCAGCACCCTCACCCCAAACAATTTCTCCCTCCCTCCCTGCCCAAGAAACAGAATCCTGGAATGGTTTGGGTTGGAAGAGAACTGAAAGCTCAGCTCATTCCAACCCCCCTGCCATGGGCAGGGACACCTCCCTCCCAGATTGCTCCAAGCCCCATCCAACCTGGCTTTGAACACTGCCAGGGATGGGGCAGAGACTCTTTTCCTGGGCAACCTGGTTCTAAAGCTCAGCACCCTCACCCCAAACAATTTCTCCCTCCCTCCCTGCCCAAGATCTCCTCTCCATCTCCCCTCTCCCAGCTGCAAACCCTTCCCCCTCGGAGGGTCCCATCCCTCCAGGCCCTTGTCCCAAGTCCCTCCCCAGCTTTCCTGGAGCCCCTTCAGGCCCTGGAAGGTGCTCTAAGGTCTCTCCATGGGATCCTTCTCTTCTCCAGGCTCTCACCCCAACTCTCAGGACCTTGGGCTCTCCCCAGGGTGCAGGAGGTGTTGCCCCCAGGCCCTGTGGTGCCTCCTGGTCCCTGAGGTCAGGAGCTGCCCAGGGCAGGAAGGCTGAAGGGCACCCCCAGGACCGTGGCCCTGCCCTCAGCTCCGGTGCTGCACTGGTTCAGCTTTGGAAGAAGTGGGGACCGTGGTGCTGCAGCCAACGGGGACATTCCTGGGGGCTGATCTGGTGTGAAGCTGGGGCAGGAGTGAGCCTGGGGCTCTCAGAGCTCTGGGGGCAGATGCTGACAGCCCCCCCCCTCCTGCCCCACTTCCTGCTGCAGCTCTCACAAACCTTCCCCCCCCTCACACCCCCGAAAACCAAAACCCAACAAACTTCCTGCTGCACCATCTCGGTCAGAAAACATCCAGAGACATAAAAATCCCCTGCAGGAGCGTCCCAAGCCCCAGGGAGGAGGGCACAGTGCCACAGGCACAGCACCACGGGGCACCCCGAGCCAGGGTGTCACCAGCAGTGTCACCAGCACTGTCACCAGCAGCGTCACCAGCAGTGTCACCAGCACTGTCACCAGCACTGTCACCAGCAGTGTCACCAACAGTGTCACCAGCACTGTCACCAGCAGTGTCACCAGCAATGTCACCAGCAGTGTCACCAGCAGTGTCACCAGCAGTGTCACCAGCAATGTCACCAGCACTGTCACCAGCAGTGTCACCAGCACTGTCACCAGCAGCGTCACCAGCAGTGTCACCAGCACTGTCACCAGCACTGTCACCAGCAGTGTCACCAGCAGTGTCACCAGCACTGTCACCAGCAGTGTCACCAGCAATGTCACCAGCACTGTCACCAGCAGTGTCACCAGCAGTGTCACCAGCAGCCCCAGGGATAGCAGTGAGGTGAGGGTCCACCCAAGCTCCTGGGGGCTCCAAACGAACCTCCCCACCTTGAGTCTCTCGTTTGGTTTGGGTTGGGTTGGTTTGGTTCAGTTTGGGTTGGTTTGGTTTGGTTTGGTTCAGTTTGGGTCGGTTCGGTTCAGTTTGGGTTGGGTTGGTTCAGTTTGGTTTGGTTCAGTTTGGGTCAGGTTGGTTCGGTTTGGGTTGGGTTGGTTCGGTTCGGTTCAGTTTGGGTCGGGTTGGTTCGGTTTGGTTTGGGTTGGGTTGGTTTGGTTCAGTTTGGGTTGGGTTGGTTCAGTTTGGTTTGGTTCAGTTTGGGTCGGTTCGGTTCAGTTTGGGTTGGGTTGGTTCGGTTTGGTTTGGTTCAGTTTGGGTCGGGTTGGTTCGGTTTGGGTTGGGTTGGTTCGGTTCGGTTCAGTTTGGGTCAGGTTGGTTTGGTTTGGTTCGGTTTGGGTCGGTTCGGTTTGGTTTGGGTTGGTTTGGTTTGCTTTGGTTCAGTTTGGGTCGGGTTGGTTCGGTTTGGTTTGGTTCAGTTTGGGTTGGTTTGGTTCAGTTCGGTTCGGTTCGGGTCGGTTCAGTTTGGGTCGGTTCGGTTTGGTTCAGTTTGGTTCTCCCTCCCCAGCTGCAGAGCTGCAGGGGCAGCAGGGCCGTTCCCAGGAGCAGGAGCCCCCAGGCCCTGCTCTGCCAGCACCAGGGGACTGCAGCGCTCAAACCCCTCGGAGGCACCGGGAGGAGGAGAGCAGCAGCCTGGAGCCTTCCTGCAGCAGCCTGGAGCCTTCCTGCAGCAGCCTGGAGCCTTCCTGCAGCAGCCTGGAGCCTTCCCACAGCAGCCTGGAGCCTTCCAGCAGCAGCCTGGAGCCTTCCCACAGCAGCCTGGAGCCTTCCCACAGCAGCCTGGAGCCTTCCAGCAGCAGCCTGGAGCCTTCCCGCAGCAGCCTGGAGCCTTCCCGCAGCAGCCTGGAGCCTTCCCACAGCAGCCTGGAGCCTTCCCGCAGCAGCCTGGAGCCTTCCAGCAGCAGCCTGGAGCCTTCCCACAGCAGCCTGGAGCCTTCCCGCAGCAGCCTGGAGCCTTCCCACAGCAGCCTGGAGCCTTCCCACAGCAGCCTGGAGCCTTCCCGCAGCAGCCTGGAGCCTTCCAGCAGCAGCCTGGAGCCTTCCAGCAGCAGCCTGGAGCCTTCCAGCAGCAGCCTGGAGCCTTCCAGCAGCAGCCTGGAGCCTTCCCACAGCAGCCTGGAGCCTTCCAGCAGCAGCCTGGAGCCTTCCCGCTCCCATCCTGGGGAGAGGGGAACCCCCACTGCTCCTGGGACCCCCCCAGGGCAGAGCCCAGGCCGTGCCAGGGCAGGTTCAGGTTCTGCACGAGGAGCAACTTCTCCCTGGGCAGGGTCTGCAGGGCCGTGGTGCTGAGGCCACGGGGCAGTGCTGGCCCTGGCCTGGGCTCTGTGACCCTCCAGGGGTCCCTGCACCAGGGTCTGGGGACCCGACCTGGGGCCCCCAGGGCCACCTCCTCCTCCAGGCCCAGCTGGACAGGGCAGCCCAGGGACTGACTGGGAGCCTCCTGCCAGAGCTCCAGAGCCCCCGGGCAGCAGCCTGGGACACTTGGGACAGCGAGTGTCACCCCTGGAACTGGGACACAGGTGTCAGGAAGCCATGGTGACAGCAGCCATGGTGACACCGACCATGGTGACATTGACCATGGTGACACTGACCATGGTGACACCAGCCATGGTGACACCAGCCATGGTGACACTGACCATGGTGACAGCAGCCATGGTGACACTGACCATGGTGACATTGACCATGGTGACACCAGCCATGGTGACACTGACCATGGTGACACCAGCCACGGTGACATTGACCATGGTGACAGCAGCCATGGTAACAGCAGCCCTGGTGACACTGACCATGGTGACACCAACATGGTGACACTGACCATGGTGACACCGACCATGGTGACACTGACCATGGTGACACCAGCCATGGTGACACTGACCATGGTGACAGCAGCCCTGGTGCCAGCAGCCTGGTGCCAGCAGCCTGGTGACACCACCAATAGTGCCAGCAGCCTGGTGCCATCAGGAGGTGCTGGGGTGCCAGCAGCAGCCCCAGAGCAAGGAGCACCCTGAGCCCCAGCTCTCTCTTTGTTGCTGTCTCCCATGGGTGCTGCTCTGGGGCCAAACCAGCCCAGGTGCTGTGGGACGTGGGTGCCCAGGGAGGGGACACAGAGGATTCTCCAGCTCATCTGAAGCCACCCCAGAGGGTCACAGCCCCCGAGCTGAGCCCAGGAGGGCTCCTGTGCTGTACTCAGAGCCCTCACAGCACCAGCCCCTCAGGCACCTCTGGATCGGAGCCACCGAGCAGGGGAGGTGGGGAGGGGGCTCTGGGTGCCCCGGGGACACTGCAGGGACCTGGAGCAGCTGCAGGGACACGGGGATGGACAGAGTGATCCCACCAGGATGCACCAGGACAAACAGCAGTGGGGCCTCACAGCTCCCCAGGACCTGCAGCCCAGAAGCCACCCCTGTCCTGGGCTGTCACCAGCAAACACCCAGCCAGGTCACTCTTCTCTGATTCCTTTTTATAAACACTCCCAGGACAGAACTGCTGTGTCCTGGCTACAACTTGCCCTCTGTAGAGGGACACTTGCCTTAAACGAGGACCTGAGAGCAATTCCAGGTCCTGAAGGGGCTCCAGGAAAGCTGGGGAGGGACTTGGGACAAGGGCCTGGAGGGATGGGACCCTGCGAGGGGGAAGGGTTTCCAGCTGGGAGAGGGGAGATGGAGAGGAGATCTTGGGGAGAAATGAGGGTGGGGAGAGCCTGGGAGAGGTTTCCTGGGGAAGCTGTGGCTGGTGGGGATGTCTCAGGCCAGGTTGGATGGGGCTTGGAGCCCCCTGGGCTGGGGGAGGGGTCCCTGCATTGTCCCCTTGGCACTGGAGGAGCTTTAAGGTCCCCTCCAACCCAAACCCTTCCAGGATTCCATGCTCATTAAGTCAAGGAGCATTAATTAGGGTTCCCTCATCCCTGGAAGCTTTCATGGACACCTTGGGTGGGTTTGGAGCCCCCTGGGCTGGGGGAGGGGTCCCTGCCCATGGCAGGGGGGACATTGGGTGGGATTTCAGGTCCCTCCCAACCCAACCCAGTCCCTGGCTCCATGTGCACACAGCTCTGGCTGCAGGGAGGTTCTGACCCAGCAGTGGTACCACCAGTGGCTGTGGTGTGTCCTTGGCCCAGTGACTCAGCACTTTGGTTCAGATGGGTTCCTCTCCAACACCCCACAGGGCAGAAGCCTCCGGTGGCTCCGGGTGCTGTGCACAGATGTGCAGAGGGGCCCTGAAAAGGCTGAGACCCCTCAGACCCCCGGGGTCCCCCACCCCACTGCTGGGTCACTGGGAAGCTGTGGCTGCCCCATCCCTGGAGGTGCTCGAGGTGCTGGATGGGGCCTGGAGCCCCCTGGGCAGGTGGGAGGGGTCCCTGGCTCCTCTCCAGCCTCAACACCCCCAACCCTCTCCCCCTGGCTCCAGAGCAGAGCTGCTCCAGCCCTCCCAGCAGCTCCAGGGCCTCCTCTGCACTGGCTCCAGCAGCTCCGTGTCCTGGTGCTGGAGGCTCCTGCTCCCACCAGGACAGAGCCTGGAGCCCTCAGGATACAAACATCCACCCCAAGGAGAGGTGGGACAGGAGCAGGAGGAGCTGCCCCAGCTCTCCAGAGGGTTCATTCCCACCTCCCCAGCTCCTGCAGGGACAGGGACAGGAGCAGCGAGCACCCGGAGGAGGCATCACAGCTCCAGCCTCCTCCTCCTCCTCAGCCTGCATCAGACTTCCCAGGAGACAGCTTCCCCTGGAGACCCCCCCAACACCTCCTGCAGCCCCCCAGAGCCCCCACATCCCCCCCAACACCTCCTGCAGCCCCCCAGATCCCCCACATCCCCCCCCAACACCTCCTGCAGCCCCCCAGAGCCCCCACATCCCCCCCAACACCTCCTGCAGCCCCCCAGAGCCCCCACATCCTCCCCAACACCTCCTGCAGCCCCCCAGATCCCCCACATCCCCCCCAACACCTCCTGCAGCCCCCCAGAGCCCCCACATCCCCCCCAACACCTCCTGCAGCCCCCCAGAGCCCCCACATCCTCCCCAACACCTCCTGCAGCCCCCCAGAGCCCCCACATCCCCCCCAACACCTCCTGCAGCCCCCCAGAGCCCCCACGTCCCCCCCAACACCTCCTGCAGCCCCTCAGAGCCCCCACATCCCCCCCAACACCTCCTGCAGCCCCCCAGAGCCCCCACGTCCCCCCCAACACCTCCTGCAGCCCCCCAGAGCCTCCTTTTCCCCCCCAACACCTCCTGCAGCCCCCCAGAGCCCCCACATCCCCCCCAACACCTCCTGCAGCCCCCCCAGAGCCCCCACATCCCCCCCAACACCTCCTGCAGCCCCCCAGAGCCCCCACGTCCCCCCCAACACCTCCTGCAGCCCCTCAGAGCCCCCACATCCCCCCCAACACCTCCTGCAGCCCCCCAGAGCCCCCACATCCCCCCCAACACCTCCTGCAGCCCCCCAGAGCCCCCACATCCCCCCCAACACCTCCTGCAGCCCCCCAGAGCCCCCACATCCCCCCAACACCTCCTGCAGCCCCCCAGAGCCCCCACTTCCCCCCCAACACCTCCTGCAGCCCCTCAGAGCCCCCTTTCCCCCCCAACACCTCCTGCAGCCCCTCAGAGCCCCCATGTCCCCACCCCAGGAGATGCTGAGCTGGCTCCTGTCACCCCCCCTCACCCCTCTCCTGCCCCCCCCAAAGCTTTTCCTCTTCTCCCTCCTCATGATTTGGGTTCCATGGTCTGGAAGGAGCTTTCCAGCCCCCACGGCCCTGTGGTTCAGTTCTGTGACCCCCCTGGGATGGGGGGGAAGCTCAGAGGCCTGGGCAGGGCTGGGGGTGCCAGCTGTGAGCTGGGGACACGGGGACAGCTCCTCGTTCAGGGACGTGTCCACCCCAACCCCCCTGTGGGGGGCTCTGTGCCCCCCTCACTCCTGCTCAGAGGACGGGCAGGGAATTCCCTTCATCCACACAGGACTCGATGGGGATTGGGCTGCTCGGGACCCTCGGGCAGGACACAGGGAGAAAACAACAAAAAAAAACCCAAAACCTCGTGGATCCCACAGCAGCTCTGGACCTGCCCAGCAGCTGCGGGTCTGCAGCACCAAAGAGAGGGTCAGGAACAGCCTCTGGTGGGACTGATGCCAGCAAGTATGACACCAGCACCAGCACCAGCACCAGAACCAGCACCAGAACCAGCACCAGAACCAGCACCAGAACCAGCACCAGCACCAGCACCAGCACCAGCACCAGCACCAGCACCAGCACCAGCACCAACATCAGCACCAGAACCAGCACCAGAACCAGCACCAGCACCAGAACCAGCACCAGAACCAGCACCAACATCAGCACCAGCACCAGCACCAGCACCAGCACCAGAACCAGCACCAGAACCAGCACCAGAACCAGAACCAGCACCAACACCACCACCAACACCACCACCAACACCAGCACCAGCACCCAGCAGTTAACAGAATCCCTGCTGCTGGGGAGCACCCAGACCCCTCGTGACAGGCACAGGGACACAGGAGCTGGCTTGGGGACAGCCACAGCTTCTCCTGGCTGCACCAGGACAGTGCTCGGTGTCCCCAGACAGACAGGATCTTGGGGGGCAAAAAAATGGGGTAAAACCACCCGGAATGCAGCCCAGGGCAGGGCCAGCAGGGCTCAGGGAGTGTGGCCAAGGACCCCCTTACATCCCCAGCAAAGAGGGCAGGGAAGGGACAACAGGGACCTGGTCCTGCCTCCAGGGCCCAGAACACCCACACAGCCCCACGGGGGGGCACACAGCCCCACACAGCCCCACGGGGGGGCACACAGCCCCACACAGCCCCACGGGGGGGCACACAGCCCCACACAGCCCCACACAGGTTCTGCTCCTTCCCTCACTTTCAGTTTTGTTCCCTCCAACCAGTGCTGAGCTGCACCACGACCTGAGGAGCCAGGCTGAGAGAGTTGGGGGTGTTGAGGCTGGAGAAGAGAAGGATCCCATGGGGAGACCTCAGAGCACCTTCCAGTGCCTGAAGGGGCTCCAGGAAAGCTGGGGAGGGACTTGGGACAAGGGCCTGGAGGGATGGGACCCTCCGAGGGGGAAGGGTTTCCAGCTGGGAGAGGGGAGATGGAGAGGAGATCTTGGGCAGGGAGGGAGAAATTGTTTGGGGTGAGGGTGCTGAGCCCCTGGGTGCCCAGGTTGCCCCCAGAAGCTGTGGCTGCCCCATCCCTGGAGGGGTTGAAGGTTGGATGGGGCTTGGAGCCCCCTGGGCTGGGGGAGGGGTCCCTGCCCATGGCAGGGGGGGCACTGGGGGGGATTTAAGGTCCCTCCCACCCAACCCATCCGATGATGGCAGCTCTGGGGGAGATGCAGAGCCACCTCGGGTCCTCCCAGTCCCCTCCCCAGAGCAGCTCTGTCCTTTCCCAGCCATCAATCCTCCTGTCCCACCAACCCATCACTGACACCTCAGCCCTGCCCACACGAGGGTCCCATCCAGCTCTGCACAGCCCAGACCCCCAGGTCCCCCCCGGGGTGCTCCCAGCTGGAGGGGAGGGGCCTTGGCCCAGGTTCTGGCTCTGCCGGTACCGACCCAACCTGAAACACAATGAGTCACCAGCAGAGGAGCTGCTGCTCGGCCTCCCAGCCAGGGAGGAAGAGGAACAAACTGACCCCAAAATCCTGGGGTCTCTGCTGTGCTTGAGGATGACATCTCCTGCTCACTGTGCTGAATTCTGGGCCCCGACTGCAGCTGGGGAAAAATCCCCCCAGGGATGGAGAAGTGTAGAACAGAGCCAGCTCCCAGCAGGGACAGATGTGGCAGTGCTGACATCTGTGGCCATGAGGAAGTGGCAGCCCCACAGACATCAACTCCAGCTACATCAGTAACCACAGGATCACAGAGCCCTTCTGGGTGCAAAACACCTTCAGGTTCATGGAGTCCAACCCTAACCCAGCCCTAACAACCCCCCCAGCACTGCCAGGGCCACCCCCACTGCCCCATGTCCCTCATCCCCACATCCCCAGGCTCTGAAACCCCCCCAGGGATGATGGGGACTCCAGCCCTGCCCTGGGCAGCCTGGGCCAGGCCCTGACAACCCTTTCCAGGGAGAAATTCTTCCCCAGCTCCAACCTAAACCTCCCCTGGCACCACTTGAGTTGTGCCAAAAGTTCCTCTTGGCCCATCCCTTGTTCCTTGGGAGCAGAGCCCGACCCCCCCTGGCTCCAACCTCCTCTCAGGGGGTTGCAGAGAGCCAGAAGGTCTCCCCTCAGCCTCCTCTGCTCCAGGATCAACACCCCCAGGGCCCTCAGCTGCTCCTCACAACTTCTCCAGACCTTCTCCTTGCTCTCCAGCCCCTTCCCCAGCTCCATTCCCTTCTCTGGACACTCTCCAGCCCCTCAATCTCCTTCTGGTTGCAAAAGTTAAGATTTAATATTAAAAAGATAAATTCACATCAGAGGGATACAGCTCAGCAATGCCGAGCTCGTTCCAGGGAATCACATCAGGGTTTGGATCACAGTGCCCCCCCTGCCATGGGCAGGGACCCCTCCCCCAGCCCAGGGGGCTCCAAGCCCCATCCAACCTTCAACACCTCCAGGGATGGGGCAGCCACAGCTTCTGGGGGCAACCTGGGCACCCAGGGGCTCAGCACCCTCACCCCAAACAATTTCTCCCTCCCTGCCCAAGATCTCCTCTCCATCTCCCCTCTCCCAGCTGCAAACCCTTCCCCCTCGCAGGGTCCCATCCCTCCAGGCCCTTGTCCCAAGTCCCTCCCCAGCTTTCCTGGAGCCCCTTCAGGCCCCGGGAGCTGCTCTCAGGTCTTTATTTAAGGCAGGAGCCTCATCATTATAATTAAAATCTCCGCTATCTGAAGAACCACGGTTCAGTTGGGGGGGGGTTGGGAAGAGCCGCTCCGCAACCAACTCCGTCTTTGCGCTTTACCTCAGTTATGACGCCGGCACCGCTCGTTTTGCCCAGAATCGGGAAAAAAACGACGCCAGAACGAGTCCAGCGAGGGCCCGGCCGGGGCGGCGAGGAGCGGGGCGGGGGCGTTCGCCGCCCCGACCGGGCCCTCCCCGTGCGTCCCCCAGCGCTTCCTCACCTCTCTTCCCGGGGTCGTAGCCCACCAGCACGAAGTAATCCGCCAGGCGGGCCATGTCGGGGGGTCGGGGGGAGCCCCCGCTGGAGCCCCCGTTCACAGCCCCGCAGCCGCCGCCTTCCCCGCCCGCCCGCGCCCACCGCCCACCGCCGCCATCTTGGGGCCGCCTCAGCAGCGCCCGCCCGGCCCGGACGCTGTGCGGCTGCGCGGCGAGGGGCGTGGCCGGGGCGCTGATTGGCTGAGGGGGGAGGGGAGGGGAGGGGCGAGGACGGTGATTGGTGGAGGGGGAGAGTGGGGAGGGGGAGAAGGGGAGGGGCTAATGGGGAAAGGGGTGTGGCTAAAGGAGAAAGGGGCGGGGCTAAATGGAAAGGGGCGGGGACACGGCCAGGGGGTTCCCCGGGTGGGGGGGGACGGGAGGGGGACCCGGGAGGGAATCGGAGAGGATCGTGTCGTGTCGTGACGTGTCATATCGTGCCGTGACGTGTCATGTCGTACCGTGACGTGCCATGTCGTGTTGTGTCGTGTCGTGACGTGTCATGTTGTGCCGTGACAAGCCATGTCGTGTTGTGTCGTGTCATATCGTACCGTGACGTGCCATGTCATGTCGTGTCGTGTCGTGACGTGTCATATCGTGCCGTGACGTGTCATGTTGTGCTGTGACGTGCCATGTCATGTCGTGTTGTGTCATATCATGCCGTGACATGCCATGTCGTGCCATGACGTGTCATGTCGTGTCATGTCGTGTTGTATCATGTCATATCGTATCATATTGTAATGTATCATATAATATCAAATCATATCAACTATAAATCATGTCATATCATATCATATCACGTCGTGTCTCACCGTGTCACACTCTATCACGTTGTATCCCATCCTATGCTATCGTATGTCATATCCTATTGTAGCACAGCACAGCATAGCCTAGCATATCCCTATCCCATCCCATCCCATCCCATCCCATCCCATCCCCATCCCATCCCATCCCATCCCATCCCATCCCATCCCATCCCATCCCATCCCCATCCCATCCCATCCCATCCCATCCCATCCCCATCCCCATCCCATCCCATCCCATCCCCATCCCCATCCCATCCCATCCCCTCCCCATTCCCATCCCCATCCCATCCCATCCCATCCCATCCCTGAAATCCCACAGGTGACATCCCACTGGACACAGCCCTGGGAACCTCTTCCCCATCCCCCGCCGGGGGGTTCAGCCCCTGCACGTGCTGCAGAGGAGACCCCGTGTTGGGGGGGGAGGGGCAGGACCCCCACTGTTGTGCGGGGCTCCCCTGGACCCCCAGACCCCGCACGGGGCCAGAGGTGGGGGGGGGGAATTCTGGTGAAAGGGGCGATTGGGGACCCCCCCCCGAGCACCCTGACCCCCCCGCTGCCTGAGTGCGGGGCCGGACCCACATTCCGCGTGGGTTTAATGAGCCTCGTGACGGTAAAACCTTCATTAGCCCGCGGGTGGGGGGAAGGGTACCGCGTGGGGCCGGGGGGACGACCCAACTGGGAGCACTGGGTTGAACTGGGACTGGAGCGGGAGGGGGGGTGTCCCGGGGGGACACAGTGGGGGTCGGCACGGATGGAGGGGGCAGCGCAGCCCCCCCGGGCAGCCCCCCCCCGGGCACCCATCCCAGCCCCTCCCCGGGAGCAGGTGCGGGGCGGGGGGCTCCGGGAGGTCTCGGGGGGCGATGCGGTGTTGGGGGGTGTCCAGGGGTGCGGTGCGGGACCGGTGGTGTCCGGGGGGGTGGAGCGGGGGGGGCGGTGCGGGGCTGCCCCCGCCCGTGGCTCCTCCTCGCCCGGCGATATTTAACCTGAGCCGGGGCGGGGAGCGGCAGCGCCCAGGGAGGCCCCGAGCCCACCGGACCCCTCCCCACCCATCCCCGACCCCCGCCCAGGTACGGCCGGGACACCCGCAACACCCGCACCCACCCCCGGGGCTGCGGGACGGGACGGGACGGGACGGGACGGGACGGGGGGAGGCAGCGGGGGGGAAGGAGCCCCCCCCCCCCGAGACCCTCCCCTCCCCTCCCTCAGCCGACCCCTCCCGACCCCCCCCCCGTGTCTCTCTCCCGCAGCCGCTGCCCCCCCGGCCATGGCAGCCCCGCTGGCGCTGGGTTGCATCAGCTTCGTGTTGTGTCTGCTGGAGCTGCCCCACACCGAGCCCCACAGCCTGCCCCACAGCCAACCCCATAGCCAACCCCACAGCCTGCCCCACAGCCTGCCCCACAGCGAGCCCCACAGCCTGCCCCACAGCGAACCCCAAAGCCAACCCCATAGCGAACCCCATAGCCAACCCCACAGCCTGCCCCACAGCCAACCCCATAGCCAACCCCACAGCCTGCCCCACAGTCAACCCCACAGCCTGCCCCACAGCGAACCCCAAAGCCAACCCCATAGCGAACCCCATAGCGAACCCCACAGCCAACCCCATAGCCAACCCCACAGCCTGCCCCACAGCGAACCCCACAGCCTGCCCCACAGCGAACCCCAAAGCCAACCCCATAGCGAACCCCACAGCCCACTCCCCGCCCAGCCCCTGCCCCACGTCCTCTCGCCCACGCACAGGTGAGCCCGCACACGGACCGGGACCCCCTGCACCCACCTCCCAGGACCCCCACCCCTGCCCGCACATCCCCTGGGACCCTCCCACCTGCCCGCACCCTGCCCACCTCCCCCCCTTTCCAGGACAACCCCCACCTACCTGTATCCTCCTCCTTCACCCCGGGACCCCCACCCCTGCCCGCACCCACCCCCTTGGGACCCCCACCCCTATATGCACCCCTGCCTGCACCCGTCCCCGCTCCCTGAGACCCCCCCGCACCCTGCCCCCCCCCGGGACCCCCCACCCCCTGTCCCTGGCGGCTCTATGCCCCCTGCCCTCCCCCCCGAGCCTGGGCAGATCCCCCGGGGGGGGCACACACGGCACGGGAGGGATGAAGGGGAGGGGTCTCCTGAGCATCTGGACCCCAACCCTAGGGTCGCTGCGTGTCCCTGCTGCGCGGGGGGGTCCTGGGGGTATGGGGACCCAGGGGTTGAGGTGTGGGGGTCCCTGTCAGCCCCCCCGGACCGGTGGGCTGCGGGTTGGGGGTTGCAGCCGGAGGGGGGAAGAGGGGGATGTGCGAGACCAGGGGTGTCCCCGGGGGGCTTGGGGTAGCCGGACAGAACCCCCCCATTGGGGATCCCACAAGCCCCGTAGGGGCAGGCATGAGCTGCGTGACCATGCACACGCGTGTCCGTGCCCGTGCTCTGGTTTCACACTCGTGTCCCAGCACAAGCTCCCTGCACACACGTGTCAGTGCACACACTCCTGTTGCACACGCGTGTCCGTGCCCAGCCCCGCCCGTCAGCTCCCGGGGGTGAGGGGGGGTTGTTCTGTGCTGTTCCATGAGGGGTCCTCTCCCAGACCCCCCCCAAAAGTCCCCACTCGGGGGAGCGACCCCCGAGACCCCCCGGCATCTGTGGGGAGGTGGGAGGCTTGGGCCGCGCCGGGAGGTGCCGGGAAAGGGGGTTCGGGGGGCGGGGGGGGAGGGAAATTCCGCAGCGATCCCTGGGGGGCAGCGCGGGTCTGGGAAAGCCCCGGACAGGAAAGTCCCCGAGGGGGGGGACGGGAACGGGGAGGGGACACCGGGCGGGGGGTCCCGGAACGCCCCCGGGGCGGGGATCGGCTCACAGCCCCCCGGATGCCCCCCCGTGTAAGGGGACATGCGTGGACACGTGTGTGTGTGTGTGTGTGTGTGTGTGTGTGGTGTGTGGACACGTGTGTGTGCGGGGACACACATGGACACATGTTAGTGCGTACGGGGGAACGTTGGTACATGTGTGTGGACACGTGTGTGGGTGTGTGTGGGTAAGTGTGTGTGGGTGTGTGTGTGTGCATGGACACGTGTGTACACACAGGTGCATGCAGGGACACACGCGTGTGCAGGGACACACGTGTGGGTGTGTCGGGACACAAGCCTGTGTTCAGGGACATAGATGTGCCTCTGTGTGCACACGTGTGTGTGTGTGCAGTGACACGTACACGTGTGGGGGGACAGGCGTGTGTGCAGACGTGTGTGCGTGCAGGGGGGTGTGTGTACACGTGTACACGTGTGTGTACATGCATGTGGGTGTGGGGACACGTGTGTGCAGTGACACACGTACACGTTGTGTGTGCAGGGACACGTGTGCAGACACGCATGTGCACATGTGTGCAGCTGCTGGGTGTGTGACCCCCCCTGTCCCCCTCTCTCTCAGAGAGCCCCTGGACCTCAGCCCTGAGCCCTTCCCGAGGGACCCCCCCACTGCCCCCTGGCAGCCCCCTGGAGCCCCTCCCCCCGCACAGACACCACCACAGATCCCACCGGGACCCCCGGCACAGCCTGAAGACCACCCGACCCCACAGATCCCACCGGGACCCCCGGCACAGCCCTGAAGACCACCCGACCCCACAGATCCCACCGAGACCCCCGGCACAGCCTGAAGACCACCCGACCTCTTCCTGGACCCCCTCATGGCGCCCACCGGGACCCCCGGCGCAGCCTGACACCTCCCTGCCCCCCTCGCAGCACCCACCGGGACCCCCGCCCTGGCCGTGCTCCCGCCGCCCCCCGAGACCCCCATCCCGGCCAGGACCGGCGCCCTCCCCACTCCGGGGGTCCCCCGTCCCCCCCGCGCCCCCCGCCACGCCCCGAGGGTCCGTGGGGGCTGCGTGCTGGGGACCTGCCAGGTGCAGACCCTGGGCCACCGCCTGTGGCAGCTGCTGGGACCCCCGGGGCGCCGGCACGCGGCCCCCATCGACCCCCACAGCCCCCACAGCTACGGCTGAGGGGGGGCGACCACCCCCCCACCCCCCACTAAAGCCTTTCCCACTCCCCGTCTGCCTGGGCTCCCTCTCTGGGGGCCTGGGGTGGCCCGGGGGGGCTTGGCAGTGCCCCGGGGGGACAGGGGGGGGGGGGGGCTGGCAGTGTCGGTGGCCCCGCCAGCCAGGGTGGTGGCCCGGAAGGGCTGGCAGTGGCACGTGGTGACCCGAGGTGGCCCGGACAGCCATGGTGGTGGCCCCGTGGTGACCCGTGGTGGCCCGGCCAGCCGTGGCAGTGGGTCCAAGGGCCGTGGGGACTTGTACAAGAGCCAGGGGTGAGCTCTGCCCCCCCCGCCACTGACTCAGCAGCTCTGGACCCCCGGGACCCCCTGGGACCCTCCCAACCCAACGCTGTGGCCAGGGGACCACTGGGGGTCTTTGGGGACAGCCCAAGGGGGCTGGGACCCCCCAAATGGGAGGTGGGGGGTGGGGTTGGGGGTCTCCAACTTGAGACACCCCAGAGCTGGGGTTGGGGGGCTACAGCCTGGGGGCGGCACAGTGTGAGGGTTGGGGGTCCCCAGAGTGGGGATCTCTATCTCGGGGGGGGGTGCAGCCCAGGGGTCACTGGTCCCCACCCTGGGGGTCCCCAACTCGGGGGTCCCCAGCACAGGATTGGAGCTCCACAGCTCAGAGGTTGGAACAGGGGTCCCCATTTTCAGTGTCCCCAGCTGAGGGGTTGGGGGTCCCCAAAGAGCGGTTTGGGCATCCTCAGCCCGGGGATTGGGGGTCCCCAGCACGGGGATCTCCAGGTCGGGGGTCTCCAGGGTGGGGGGTCGGGCGCCCCCCCGGCAGAGCTGCAGCCCGGGGGGCGGGGTTGGGGGCACCCAGCTCGGGGCTCGCGTGTCCTCAGGTAAAGGTGGGGGGTCCCCAAAGAGGAGGTCGGGGGTCTCCAGAGCAGGGGTCGCAAAGAGGGGCTCGGGGGTCCCCGTCAGAGGGTGGGGGGGGTCCCGGCTGGTGCAGGCCCCGCCCCGCCGGGTCACTCATTAACCGGGCCGGTCCCGGGTCACCGGCTGCCCCCCGCGCCCCCGCCCCCCGCACGGATAAAGCCCGCGGGGGTCCCGCAGCCGCCCCCAGCCCCACGCCCCCCCCCATGGCCGCCACCGGGAGCCTCCGCGCGGTGAGTACGGGCAGGGGGGCCCCGCGCCCCGCATCTGGGGGGCAGAGCCCATCGCCCCATGCCTGGGGTGGGACCCCCCGGGACATCGCCCCACACTTGGGGGTCAGACCCCCCTGCACGTCACCCCCACACCTGGGGGGCGCCCGCCCCCTCCCCCCCCCCATCGCCCCATGCCTGCGGTAGGAGCCTCCCTGCACATGGCCCCACTCCTGGGGGTCAGACCCCTTCCAATTGCCCCCCACCCGGGTTATGGAGTCCTCTGCACTGCCCTGCCCCACACTTGGGGGTTGGACCCCCCTGCACCGCCCCATATTTGGGGGTCAGCCCCCCCTGCACATTGCTCACTTGGTGCTCAGAGCCCCCCTACACATCGCCCCACACTTCGGGGTCGTGGTCCCTTCATCACCCCACAGCAGGGGGTCAGACCCCAGACCCCCTCCGCATCCCACCGGGATCCCCCCCATCAGGGGGCCAAAGGAGGGTGCTGGGGGGGGCAGCCCCATTGACACCCCCCCCTCCGCCCCTTTTGCCCTCCCCAGGACTCTGAAGCCCCCGAGGCCAAGGGGCAGCTCCGGAACTACTCGGTGAGCAGGGAGGGGACAAGTGGCCGCGGGGCAAGTGGCCACCGGGCAACGGGCCCGGCCCGGGCAGGTCACACTGCAGGGGGAAGGGGGGACGCCGGAGGCCGGGGGGGGGAAGGGGGGGGGGGGGTCCTGACACTCAGCCCTGCTCGGGAGGGGGGGGGTCTGCCCCCGGACATGGGGGGTCCTGCGGCATGAGGCTTGAGGGGGGTCCTGCTCTGCTGGGGGGGACGAGTCCCCATGGTGCTGGGAGGAGCTGGAGGAGCCCGGGGGGTGTCCATGGTGCCCCCCCCCTCCCCAAAACTGACGCTGGGCTGCAGGAGGGGAAGCTGCTGGACCGGGTCTACAGCACCTACCTGCAGATGCACACCCACCAGACCGTCGACTTTGTGCGCAAGAAGGTGGGGACCCCCACGGACCCCCCCCGGGTGGACTGACCCCCCCGGGCTGCATTGCCCCTCCTGGGCTGAACTGATCCCCCCTCCCGGTGCCCCCTCCCCATCAGCTTGAGGGGTCCGGGGGGTCCTGGGGAGGTCCTGGGGATGTCCCGGGGGTTTCCAAAGGGTTTCAGGGAGAGGGTCCGGGGCAGAGGTTGGAAAAGGTCTCGGGGGGGCTCGGAGGAGGCGGGGGAGGGTCCGGGGGGGGCTCCGGGAAGGTCCCGGGGGTGTTTCGGGGGGTGGGTCCAGAGAAGTTTTGAGGAGGGGACCTGAGGGGCTGTGGGGGGTGGTCCTGGGAGGGTTCGGGGTGGGGGAAGGTTCCCGAGGGGTGTCCCGTGTGATTGGGGGGGTATGGGGGAGGGCCTGAGGCTTTTTGGGTGGGGGGTCCCAGGTGGATGTCCCCCCCAAGCTGGCGCAGTTAGGGGGCTGCTCCCGGGGTTCCCATGTGCTCTGGGGGTGGGGTCCCGAGGGGTGTCCCGTGTGTTTGGGGGGGGGGGGTCCCATGTTTTGTTTTGGGAGGGGTGTCCCATGTGACCCGGGGTTGTGTCACCCCAAGCTGGGGCTGCTCCCGGGGGTCCCTCGTGTTTTTGGGGGTGGTCCCGGGGGGTTGTCCCACGGGTTCTTTTGGAGGGGGGTCCCGTGGGGTGTCTCGTGTGTTTTGGGGGTGTCCCATGGTTTTTTGGGAGGGGTGTCCTTTGTGACCTTGGTGCCCCCCCCCAGCTGGCACAGTTCGGGGGTGCTCCCGGGGTGTCCCCTGTTTGTTTTGGGGGGGGGTCCGGGGGTGTGACCGGGTGCCCCCCCAGCTGGCACAGTTCGGGGGGTGCTCTCACCGCTCCATGACGGTGATGGAAGCCCTGGAGCTGCTGGATCAGCTCGTGGATGAGTCCGACCCCGACGTGGATTTCCCCAACTCCTTCCACGCCTTCCAAACGGCCGAGGGGATCCGCCGTGCCCACCCTGACAAAGGTGGGGGGGCCCTGACACCCCTCCCCCGGGCTGTGGGGCCGCCGTTTGGGGGGTAACAACCCTTTTTTCCCCCCAAGATTGGTTCCACCTGGTGGGGCTCCTGCACGACCTGGGGAAGGTTCTGGCACTCTTCGGGGAGCCCCAGGTGAGGGGTGGAGGGCACGGGGGGGGTGGGGGGGACACACACTCCGTGGGGACCCCCACTCAGGGCTGTGACCCCCCCGGCAGTGGGCAGTGGTGGGGGACACCTTCCCGGTGGGCTGCAAGGTGCAGAAGTCGGTGGTGTTTGGGGACACAACCTTCAGGGACAACCCCGACACCAGAGACCCCCGGTACAGGTGAGACCCTCGGGCTATGGGGTGCTGGGGGGTGCTGGGGGGTGACAGACCCCCGGGCAGGGTGCCAAAGGTTGCCATGGGGGACAGAGGGTGCTGGGGGCTGCAGTAGGGTGCCAGAGGTTGCTATGGGGGTGCCACGGGGTCTATAGGGTGCTGTGGGGTGAAGTGAGGTGCTGTGGGGCACCAAAGGGTGCTATGGGGTGCCATGGGATACTGTGGGGTGCCATGGAGTGTGGTGGGGTGCTACAGGGCGCCAGGGTTGCTATGGGGTGGCCATGTGCTCTGGGGTGCCATGGGGCACTATGGGGCTCTACAGGGTGCCATGGGGTGCCAGGGATTGCCATGGGATGCTATGGGGTGCTGTGGGGTGCCGTGGGGCATGGTGCAGGGGGTCCATCTCCCACCCCCCCCGCTGTACCCCAGCACAGAGTGTGGGATGTATCAGCCCCACTGCGGCCTGGAGAACGTCCTCATGTCCTGGGGGCACGATGGTAAGGGGGGGCTGAGGGGGGCTGTGGGGGTCCTCGGGGCAGGGCCCTGCAACCCCCAACATGGGTATGCCCCCCTTTGCATGGGGCAGGGGGGCAGTGGGGGGGGGCTGCAGTTCTTGGGGGGCTGTGGGGGGGGGTTTGATCTCTTGTGGGGCTGTGGAGTCTGCAGGGGGGGGCTGCAGCTCTTGAGGGGTTGTGGGGTGGGGGCTGCATCTCTTGGGGGGCTGTGGGGGGGGGTTCGATCTCTCAGGGGGCTGTGGAGTCTGCAGGGGGGGGGCAACAGCTTTTGGGGGGACTGTGAGCATGTGGGTGCAGCCCTTGGGGGGCTTTGGGATGAGGGGGGCTGCAGCTCTCGGGGGGCTGCGGGGTGGGGGTCTGGGGGGCGGGGTGAGCAGCTGCCTGGTGCCCCCCCGGGGGTCTCACCTCAGCCCCCCCCCAGAGTACATGTACCGAGTGATGAAGTTCAACAACTTCGCTCTGCCCAAGGAGGTGAGGGGGGAGGGGGGAGGGGGGGGGATGGGTGGGGCCGGGACCCCCAGAGCCTTGGGGCAAAGACCCTCCCGGTGGGTCAGGGGTGCCCGGGTGGGTCAGGGGGTGCTCAGGAGCCTCTTGTGCCCCCCCCCCAGGCTTTCTACATGATTCGTTTCCACTCCTTCTACCCCTGGCACGCACACGGGGATTACCTGCACCTCTGCTCCCAGCACGACCTGCAGATGCTGCCCTGGGTGCGGGAGCTCAAGTGGGTCCTGGGCAGGGGGCGGGGGGTCAGACGAGACCCCTTAGGCTGGGGGTCTGCCCCCCCAACACTCATCCCCCCCCCCCACTCCCTTTTGCAGCAAGTTTGATCTCTACACCAAGCAGGAGGAGCTGCCCGACGTGGGGCAACTGCGTGGCTACTACCAGGGGCTGATCGACAAATACTGCCCCGGGAAGCTCTGCTGGTGAGGGGGAACCCCCCACACCCCAAAATCACCCCTGGGAAGCTCTGCTGGTGAGGGGGAACCCCCACACCCCAAAATCACCCCTGGGAAGCTCTGCTGGTGAGAGGGTCCCCCCAACACCCCAAAATCACTCACCCACACACACACACACACCAGGACCCCTCCAGCACCGGGACCCCCCTTGAATGGGGGGCACCCAAAAAATCTGCTTGTGCTGCACCCCAGCTGCCTGGTCACCCCAGGGTGGGGGGGCTGCCCCTGTCCCCTTTAACCCCCGGGGGGGACAGGGAGCCCCCTGAGCACTGAGACCACCCCCCCCCCCAGCACTGTGACCCCCCTCCTGATATGGGGGTGCACCCAATAAACCTGCTTGTGCTGCACCCCCTGTGCCCCAGCCTGGTCACCCCAGGGTGGGGGGGGGCAGGGGGACTGTCCTTGTTCTTTAATCCTGGGGGAGGGGGCACAGGGACCCCCCCCAGCAGCAGGGAGTGCTGAGGGGCTGGAATGTCAAAAGCTTTATTTAGAAAATATAAGAAAAAAATCCACTCCCCCCCCCAACCCCGAGGGGAATTGTGTAACAGGCAGAGCCCAGCACTGGGGGGGGGGGGAGGGGAGCAGCCCCCAAAACTGCCCCCAGCTGATGGGGGGAGTTACTGGGACCCCCCCAACACGGAGCTCTCCCCCCCCAACACTGAGCCCCCCCCAGCACTGAGCTCCCCCAGCCCCACAGGGCTCTGCTGGAGGGGCTGGGGGGGGCCTCGGGGTCTGGAGCTGCCCCAGTGCCCACACAAGGCACTGCTGGGGGGGGGGGGGGGCACGGCCAGCTCGCCCCAGAGGAGGGGGGGGGGCACAGGCAGGACCCCAGCCCCCCCGAGGTGGTCGCCGGGGTCACTTCTTCCTCTTGGCACCACGCTGGCCCTCGGCATGGCCCTCGTTGCCCCCCCGGGGCCGCCCCTCGCCGCCCCCCCGGGGCCGCCCCTCGCCGCCCCTCTCCTCCCTGCCCGCCTCTCCGTTCCTCTGCTGACCCCCCCGCTCCCGGGGGGGGGCTTTGTGTGGGGCGGGGGGCGAGGGCCCCCTCCGCGGGCGGTGTCCCGGGCCCGGCAGGAGGCAGAGGGTGGCAGCCACCAGGTAAAGGGACCAGATGAGAGCGGGGCCCGAGCAGGGGCGGCTGAGCCGGCGCAGCCGCTGCAGCAGGAGGGGCAGGGGGGCTGCGGGCGGGGGGCGCGGGGGGAGCTTGTCCTGGGGAGAGAGGGGGGGTCAGGGGGGATGGGGGGTGGGGACAGGGCCGGTGCCCCCCAGTGCAGGTGGGGCAGGGGGCTGGGGACCCACTGTGGGGAGGGGGCAAGGGGCTGGGTGTCCCCCTCAATGTGGGGAGGGGTCTGGGTGCACCCGGGCTGTGGGGGGTCAGGGTGTCACTGGGGGGTCGGGGGGGGTCAGGGTGTCACTGGGGGGTCAGGGAGGGGTCAGAGTGTCACTGGGGGGGTCAGGGGGGGTCAGGGTGTCACTGGGGGGGTCAGGGTGTCACTGGGGTGCTCTGGGGGGGGTCAGGGTGTCACTGGGGGGGTCAGGGTGTCACTGGGGTGCTCTGGGGGGGGTCAGGGTGTCACTGGAGGGGTCAGGGTGTCACTGGGGGGTCAGGGTGTCACTGGGGTGCTCTGGGGGGGGGTCAGGGTGTCACTGGGGGGGGTCAGGGGGGGGGTCAGGGTGTCACTGGGGGGTCAGGGTGCCCACCTGGAGGCGGTGCTGCCCCAGGAAGGTCTCCAGGGTGGGGTCCCCCAGGGCCAGGGGGGGCAGGAACTCCTGGACGTGCTGCCGCACCCACCAGGCACCGGGGGGGCTGTGGGGGGACAGGGGGGACATGGGGGGACAGGATCAGGGACACTGCAGCAGACACACCCCTGTGTCCTGTCACCAGGGTCCCCACTGCCCCCATACCCACTGCTCCCATTCCACCCCCAGTATCCCCATCCCAGTGTCCCCAGTATCCCTATCCCAGTGTCCCCATCCCCTCCCAGTGTCCCCATCCCAGTGTCCCCACTGTGCCCAGTATCCCTATCCCAGTGTCCCCATCCCAGCTGCTTCTGTCCCATTCACAGTGACCCCATCCCCTCCCAGTGCTCCTGTCCCCAGTGTCCCTACCCCCTCCCAGTGTCCCCAGTGCTCCCATGCCCTCCCAGTGTGCCCAGTGCTGACCTGTTTGGGCCAGGGGGGGTGAACCAGTACCGGTAGAGTTGGGCCCGGATCAGGCGGGGGGGGCGGTCACTGAACGGGTACTGGGACTGATCCTGCTGCACCAGCACCTCCACTGTGGGGGGGACAGCACCATGGCACCCCAAAAACACCACAGCAGCACCAGGGACACCCCAAGCACACCAGGAACACCCCAACAACACCAGGAACACCCAAACCATGGCAGGGACACCCCAACAACACCAGGGACACCCCAAGCACACCAGCTCCAAATCCCCAGGGAAGGGGATGGACCCACTGCAGGGGGGGGAGTGGTGGTGTTTGGGCAGCCCCCCCCAATCCATCCCTGCCCCCCACCTCCCCCAAGAATTTTTCCCCCTCCCTGGACCAGACCCTTGGCCCTCAGCACCCTCCCCCTGACCCCCACCCCCCCGAATCTGCCCCATGGCCCCTGCAGGAGCTGCCTGCAGCCCCCCCCAACCCCCCAGGATCTGTCCCCCAGCCTCAAAGGGACCCTCCCCATGGCCCCCCTGCCCCAAACCCCTGCAGGACCTGCCCCCTGGCCCCCAGACCCCCCAGCAGCTGCCCCCCAGGAGAACCCCACCCCCCCAGGAGCTGCCCCACCCCCCCAGGACCTGCCCCCAGCCCCCTAGGACCTGACCCACAGCCCCCCAGGAGCCGCCCCAGCCCCCCAGGAGCCACCCCAGCCCCCCCAGGGGCCTCCCCAGCCCCCCCTGACCCTCCTCCTGTCCCTGCAGCAGTCGGTTCACCAGACTGAAGAGCCAGGGGCTGCTGGAGGGGGGGCCCAGGGCTGCAAACCACATCTGCCAGTCCAGGCGGGGCTGGTGGGGGGTGACCACCGGGGGGGCCACGCTGAGGTTCCCTGGCTTGTACATGAACTCAATCTCCTGGGGGGGAGCAGAAGGGGGTGGAGTTGGGGGATATAGGGGTGGTGGTCACCCCCTCCTGGGGTCACCAGCACCTTCTGGATCCTTGGGGGGGGCACCAACCCCCCAAAACAAAGAAACAAACAAACAACATTCCAGATTTGGGCTGGGAAGTGCCCAGGGGGAAAGTAAGGAGCTTGGGGGGGGGTGGTCACCTCCAGCTGAACATGAGGTGAATATGTGCCCAGGTAGCCAAGGTGGCCACCAGCATCCTGGCTGGGACCAGCAGTGGGGTGGGCAGCAGGAGCAGGGCAGGGATCATCCCCTGTGCTGGGCACTGCTGAGGCTGCACCCCCAATCCTGGGGTCAGTTCTGGGCCCCTCAGGAGCAGAAGGAGATTGAGGGGCTGGAGAGTGTCCAGAGAAGGGAATGGAGCTGGGGAAGGGGCTGGAGAGCAAGGAGAAGGTGTGGAGAAGTTGTGAGGAGCAGCTGAGGGCCCTGGGGGTGTTGATCCTGGAGCAGAGGAGGCTGAGGGGAGACCTTCTGGCTCTCTGCAACCCCCTGAGAGGAGGTTGGAGCCAGGGGGGGTCGGGCTCTGCTCCCAAGGAACAAGGGATGGGACAAGAGGAACTTTTGGCACAACTCAAGTGGTGCCAGGGGAGGTTTAGGTTGGAGCTGGGGAAGAATTTCTCCCTGGAAAGGGTTGTCAGGGCCTGCCCCAGGCTGCCCAGGGCAGGGCTGGAGTCCCCATCATCCCTGGAGGGGTTTCAGAGCCCCAGGGCTGTGGTGCTGCTGAGGGTCAGGGCTGTGTTTGCAGTGGGGTTGGTGCCCTCCCAGGTGTCCCCAAACCCCGAGGGGTCTCACCCTCCAGTTCTGCCCATCCTGGGTGCCCTCCAGCACCACCTCGGGCCTGCCCCCCAGCCCCGTCATCCTGCGGAACAATCCATAGGAATTCACCACCTGGAATCTCTCCACGGCCCCAAACAACCGCCGGGCCCCGGGCCAGAGCCGCCCCCCTGACTCGGGGTCCATCTGGGTGTAGGGAACCTGGGGAGGGGCAGAGAGGGGGACACAACCTCCTTCAGGGGGCTGAGGGGACACGAGGGGGATCCCCCACCCCTGGACCCCGAGAGGAGCCCCCCAGATGCTCACCAGGCTGACGGTGAAGACCCCGAGGGTGGCGGTGACCACCAGGGCCCACTGCAGGGTGGCCCAGAGCTTCCCCCAGCACCCACGGGTGTGCAGGCACCTGGGGGGACATGTCGGGGGGGTAAGGGGGAGTTTGGGGTTCAGCTCTTCCCCCCCCAAAGTCTGAGGGGCTCTGAGGAACAGAGCTGCCCACCCAGCGGTCAGAGCTGGGGGGGGTGGGGGGTGTCAGCTCCATGCCAGGGGTCTGGCACCCCACAGCACCCCACCTGGGGGTCTGGCACCCCATGGCACCCTGCCTGGGGGTCCTGGGGGTCACCCACCTGTACAGTCCCAGGAGGATCTCCCAGCAGAGGGACAGCAGAGCCACCCCTGCCAGTGGCAGTGTCACCGCCCGCAGCCACCCCGAGAACTCGTGGTAAGTGAAGGCTGAGGGGGGGGAGACATTGTGGGGGGTGGGAGAGGACCCCGGGGGGCTGGGATTTGGGGGGGAGGGGGGGTACAGACCCCACGTACCCACTCTGGAGTCGATGATCCACTTGTCCCAGTTGATGGCCAACCCGAAGCAGCGGCCCCCCCAGCAGAGCAGAGACCCCCCAGGCACAGCTCCAGCAGCCCCAGGAGGAAGGGGCCCAGGGCTGGGGGAGATGGGCGGGGGGCTGGGGTAGGGGGGGGAGTGTCAGTGGGGGTACAGAGCAGGGGGGGCTGGAAAATGGGGCTGGGGGGAGAGGGGGTGCAGGGGGTGAGGGATGGGGGGTGATGAATTGGGGGGTGCACGGGGTGAGAAATGGGGGGAGGGGGGTTTGGCAGCTCAGCCCCAGGAGGCACAGGGAGAGACCCCAGGGAGGGAAAGAGGGGGTGTGGGGGTGGGCAGAGGGCAGGAGGAGGAGGGGCAGCACAGGGGGGGGACCCACACTCCCCAGGCAGGGAACCTCACTCCATTGGCCCAGACCCCCTCCCCAGGGCAGGGACCCCCTCCCCACAGGCCCAGACCACCACCCCACGAGCAGAGACCCCCTCCCCATGAGCAGAGGAGGTGGGGGGGGTGGGGAGGCAGCAGCTCTCCCTGTCCCACCCCCCCTGCCCTGTCCCCTCGCCACCCCCCGGCAGGGCAGGGAGGGACCCCTCCCCTCAGAGGGGGCTCTCGGGGACCCACCAGGGGGTGGTGGGCGGGTGCTGGGGGGCTGCCCCCCCCCCGGGGGCCGGTGGTCCAGTAGGGAGCAGGCCAGGGCCAGAGTCAGCAGGTTGAAGAAGTTGTAGTTGCCAGTCAGGATGATCAGCACCTGCAGCAGCACCTGGGGGGCAAAATGGGGCTGGGGGGGTCACAGCACGGTGGGACGAGGGACCTCTGGTACCCCAACACCGGGGAGGGGGCTCTGGCACAGCCTGAGGGTGCCCCCACCCCTGGGAAACCCCTGAAAGCAGGACCTGGGGGGGCAAAATGGGGCAAGAGGGGGACCCCAAAATGGTCTGAGGGTTCCCCCACCCCTAGATCAGCGGGGTCTGGGGGGGCAAAATGGGGCGGGGGGGGTGGGATGATGTAGTTTGAGGGTCCCCCCCCACCCCTGGGTGTCACACAACAGGGTCTGGGTGTGCTGCAAAAGAGGGCGGGGGGGTCGTGGGGCTGGGGGAGAGGGAACCACGGGCAGCACAGAGACCCCAGCGGGGGGGGGCCGAAGGACCCCCGGGAGCCCCCGGCACAGGGCGGTGGTCCCAGCCCCAACCCCCCCCCACCTGGCAGTAGAAGGCGAAGAGGCGGAGCCGGCGGAGGGGCAGGAAGAAGAGGGGGGGGAGGGCGATCTCGATGGCGAAGGTGGCGACCACGCCCAGTTTGTGGAGCCAGAGCGGGAGGTGGTGGGCGAGCCAGGCGGGGGGGGTGGGCAAGCACTGGGACTGGAAGTGATGGGTCAGGGCTGGGGGGCAACAGGGGGTCAGGGGAGAGGGCCTGGACCCCCACCCCACAGGCACTGACCCCATCCCATGAGCAGGGACCCCCACCCCACAGGCACAGACCCCATCCCATGAGCAGGGACCCCCACCCCACAGGCACTGACCCCATCCCATGAGCAGGGACCCCCACCCCACAGATCCCATTCCATGAGCAGAGACCCCCACCCCACAGACACAGACCCCATCCCATGAGCAGGGACCCCCTCCCTCCCCAGGATTCAGCCCCACACCCCAAGGCTCAAACCCCCATTCTATGACCCCCCCACCCCATCGGCCCGGATCCCTTCCCCACAGACAAGGACCCCCTGCCCAGCACCCAGACCCCCTCCCCACAGACAGGGACCCCCCTCCCCAGCACCCAGGCCCCTTCCCCACAAATAGGGACCCCCTGCCCAGCACCCAGACTCCCTCCCCAGGACCCAGACCCCCTCCCCACAAACAGGGACCCCTCCCCAGCACCCAGACCCCCCCCGTGGCCCAGGGGGGCTGTGCCCACCCCCAGGGGGTGTCCCCCCCCCACCTGTCAGCCCCCACCAGGCAGGGCAGCGGCTGCTGAGCTTCACCACCCCCGAGGCAAACATCAGCCTGAAGAGGAGCCAGCGGGGCAGCCACAGCAGGATGGGCTCATGGGGGCTGCAGGACGAGACCCCCCCGGACCCCCGGGGCAGCAGGGGGGCCACCAGCACCCCCAGGAACCCCGCCTCCAGCAGCAGGCTGTCCCTGGGGGGCACAGGGACACTGAGCATCACCAGGGACCCCCTGGGGCAGACAGAACCCTCCTGCTGGGGGGGGGTCTCACTGCTGCTGGGGGGGGGGGGTGTCTCCCTGCCCTTGGGCGGGTCTCACTGCTCTCATTACTCCTGCTGGGGGGGTCTCACTGCTGCTCCTGAGGGGTTCTCACTGCTGCTGGGGGGGTCCACAGCATGGTGGGAGGTGTCCCTGCCCATGGTGGGGGGTGGGACTGGATGAGCTTTCAGGTCCCCCCCCCACAACCCAGTCCAGTCTGGGACTCCCCCAGGGAGCAGGATGCCCCTCACCCCCCATGAAATGAAGACACCCCCCAGCACTGAGACAGCCCCCCAGCAGTGAGGACCCCCCCAGCTGACTCACCACTGGAAGTAGAGGAAAACCTGCCCCACCTGTGGAGAAAGAGGCAGAGCAGTGAGAGGCTGGGGTCTGCCCCCCCCAAACCTGGGTCCCTCCCTGCATGGGGAGGGGGCAGCAGGGCTGGGGAGGGGCTGCAGTCCCCCCAGCAGCTCTTCCTCCCATGATGGAGCTATGGGATCAATATGGGAATGGGAGGGGAGCAAGGCGGGGGGTGGGGGGGCAGGCTGAGGGGGCCCTGGGGGGCTGCAGGGGACTGAGCTGGGGGGGCTGCCCAGCTGCCCCCCACCCTCCTCAGGGGGTGCTCACGGCTCTCTGGGGGGCACAGTGTGTGCTGGGGGAGGGGCTGGAGGTGACCCCCCAGCTCCCACGGCTGCCCCCAGCCCCCCAGTGCTGTTCTCTGGGCCCCAGTTGGGGTGCAGGGGATTGGGGGGCTCAGAGCTCTCACAGGATGGGGGGGGGAGCTGGGGATGGAGCAGGAGGGATTATCAGGCACACAGAGCAGGGCCAGGGTGGGACTGTCCCCAGAGAGGAGGTGACAAGATAGTAGTGATGCAAAAATGTCCCCCCCAGTGTGTCTGTGTGTGTGTGTGCTGTGTGTGTGTCTGTGTGTAACGTGTGTAATGTGTGTGTCTGTGTGTAATGTGTGTGTCCGTGTGTAACGTGTGTGCCTGTGTGTGTCTGTGTGTAACGTGTGTGTCTGTGTGTGTCTGTGTGTAATGTGTGTGTCTGTGTGTAATGTGTGTGTCTGTGTGTAATGTGTGTAATGTGTGTAATGTGTGTGTCTGTGTGTAACGTGTGTAACGTGTGTGTCTGTGTCTGTGTCTCCCCTTCCCCAAATCCCCACCTGGTAGAGGGAGAGGTAGAAGATCCAGAGGAGGGCAAAGATCAGGCAGCTCTGCAGGGACTCCCAGGCCAGGGCACAGAAGGCTCCCAGGGTTCCCAGGAGGCAGAGCAGCTCCATGCCCTGCTCCGTGTCCAGCCCCAGATGGGGACCCAACCACAGGAGGGTGGGGACATCCCAGAGCTGCTCCCACAGCCCCTTCCCGCTGGGCCGCAGCACTCTGCGGGCAGGGAGGATCCCATTCCTGCCGTAGAGACCTGGGGAGGGCAGGGACACCTCCCACAGACCAGGGTGACCCCAGACCCCCAACATTCCAGACACTGCCAGGGATGGGGCAGCCACAGCTTCCCCAGGAAACCTCTCCCAGGCTCTCCCCACCCTCATTTCTCCCCAAGATCTCCTCTCCATCTCCCCTCTCCCAGCTGCAAACCCTTCCCCCTCCGAGGGTCCCATCCCTCCAGGCCCTTGTCCCAAGTCCCTCCCCAGCTTTCCTGGAGCCCCTTCAGGCACTGGAAGGTGCTCTAAGGTCTCCCCATGGGATCCTTCTCTTCTCCAGCCTCAACACCCCCAACTCTCTCAGCCTGGCTCCAGAGCAGAGCTGCTCCAGCCCTCCCAGCAGCTCCAGGGCCTCCTCTGCACTGGCTCCAACAGCTCCGTGTCCTTCTGCTGCTGGGGACCCCAGAGCTGGACACAGCTTTACCCCAGGGGGGGCTCCCCAGAGCAGAGCAGAGCAGAGGGGACAATCCCCTCCCTGCCCTGCAGGTGACATCCCAGCACACGGGGGCTTTGGGGGCTCCTGCTGAGCTTCTCCTCCCCCCACACCCCAAGTGCCGGAATCACAGCTGGGAAGGGACCCCCGGATCCCCCGCCCCAACCCTCCTCACGTCACTGCTGATGCCCCAGCACCCCCTGAGCTGACTTCAAACTTCCCAAGAGTTGGGATCCACCCGGGACACCACCCCCTGCCCGCCTGCCCTCACTGGAAAACTTCTGTGCCCCCAGGGCCTCCTCCTCAGCGCTGCTCCCGCTGCATTCCCTGGGGAGGTGCCGGGAATGCGGATGGACGGGGGGGGCCTCACCGCTCCCCTCGCCGCTCCCCCCCATGCCCTCCGCTGCCGCACGGACGGGGCTGTCCCCGTCCCTGTCCCTGTCCCCCCCTCAGCCCTCCCGGCCCCCCGGAGCCGTTACCGGGGATCTGCAGGTAAAGGGAGGCGAAGGCTGCGAGGAAGGCGGCGGCCAAACCGCGGAGGAAGAGCGAGCGCGGCCCCCACCCCGCGGCCCCCATGGCGGCACCCGTGACGTCACACCCAGCGTGACGTCAGCACCACAGGCCCCGCCCACGGCGCTGGGCGGGAAACGCGAAATGGCGGCAGCGGAGGAGGAGGAGGAGGAGGTGAGGGGAGAGGGGGGAGGGGGGAAATGAGGGGGGAGAGAGAGGGGATGGAGGGGAAAGAGGGAAGAGAGAGGGAATGGGAGAGAGGGGAACGAGGGGAGAGAGGCGAACGGGGAGAGAGGGGAACGAGGGGAGAGAGGGGAACGGGGAGAAAGAGGATGGGGAGAGGGGATGGGGGAACGGAGAGAGGGGAGAGGGGAACAGGGAGAGGGATGAGGGGAGAGGAGAGAGGGGATGGGGGGGAGAGGGAATCAGGAGAGGGGAGGGAAGAGCTGGGGGAACCAGGAAGTGGAGGAAGGGGAAGGAAAAGGGAGAGGAAAGAAAAGGGGAAAACGGAAAGGAAAGGGGAAGGAGCTGCGAAGGGGTCTGAGGGAATAGGGAAGGGGCTGAGGGAATGGGGCCGGGAGGTGGGGAGGGGGCTGAAGGAAGGAGGGGAGAGCTGGGGAAGGGTCTGGAGCTGCATCGGGGGAGTTGGGACTGGGAACGGGGCCAGGGAAGGGGAGGGAGGAGCTGGGCCTGGGGAGGGGACCCAGCAGGACCCCCCCAGCTCCACACAGAGAGAGGTGTCGGGCTCTGCTCCCAAGGAACAAGGGATGGGACAAGAGGAACTTTTGGCCCAACTCAAGTGGTGCCAGGGGAGGTTTAGGTTGGAGCTGGGGAAGAATTTCTCCCTGGAAAGGGTTGTCAGGGCCTGGCCCAGGCTGCCCAGGGCAGGGCTGGAGTCCCCATCATCCCTGGGGGGGTTTCAGAGCCTGGGGATGTGGGGATGAGGGACATGGGGTGGGGGAATGTTGGACTCCATGATCCCAAAGCTCTTTCCCAACCCACATAACCCTTTTCTTTCTCTCTGTCTCTCCCCAGCACACTCCAGGTTCCCTCAGCTGCTGTCATCTCTGCTGACCCCTGACTGTCCCCTGCCTGTCCCCAAGGCCCGGGGGGGGGTCCCTGAGCCCCCCGAGGTGCTGCAGGTGCCATGGAGGAGGTGGAGTCGCGGTTCCTGCACCTCCTGCAGCCCATCCGGGACCTCACCAAGAACTGGGAGGTGGACGTGGCTGCCCAGCTCGGGGAGTACCTGGAGGAGGTCAGGGGGAGCCCCGAGCTGCCTCAGGGGGGGTCTGTGCCCCCTCCCAGCTCCCCGTGTGTGCTCAGCCCCTTTTCCCCTCTGTTTTTGGCAGCTGGATCAGATCTGCATCTCCTTTGACAATGGCAGAACCACCATGAACTTCACCGAGGCTGCTCTGCTCATCCAAGGCTCTGCCTGTGTCTACAGCCGAAAAGTGAGGGGGGGGCACTGCCCCCGGACCCCCAGGGCTTCCCCAACCCCCCCAGACCTGTTCCCAGACCCACAGGGACCCCTTGGCTGGGCCTCCAGCTCCCCTGCTCCTGCCACCTGCACCCCAGTGTCCCCTTCCCCCGGGATCCTGCCCCCCCTTTCCCCATGTTTTTCCCCCTCTTTCCCCCATCTCCTGTCCCCCTGCTCCTCACCCCCCTCCCCTGGGGTCTCACCCCCTGCCCTGGGGTCCCTCACTCTCCTCCCTGGCAGGTGGAGTATCTCTACTCCCTGGTTTACCAGGCGCTCGACTTCATCTCCAACAAGAAGTGAGTGGAGTTTTACACCCCCTGACCCCCCCCTGACTGTTGCTAGGGGAAGGAACACTGCCCTGGGGTGCCCCCCTCCCCCCCCTTGTTGCCCCCTCCCCATTTTGTTCCCCACTGCAGGAGGGAGAAGCTGCCCAGCTCCCTGAGGCCAGATGGGACCGATGCTGATGCCACTTTTGGGGCTGGGGGGAAGAAAGAGGAGGTGAGGGGGGGTCTGCAGGACCCAGAAGGGGGGTGGGGGGTGGTCTTCAGGGGGTGGGGGGCCCAGCTTGGGGTGACACGTGTGGGGGTCTCCCCAGTTCCTCTCCCTGGATGACATCCAGGACAGTGCCCAGGCCAGCGTGGACCTGCAGAGGGACCACCCACCCAATGTGAGCCTCTGTCCCCCCCTTTCCCCGTGCCCCCCTAGGTCTGTGTTCCCCCTGCATGACCCCCCCAGCCCTGGGGGGGTCTGTGCTGTGCCCCATTCCAGGCTCCATCCTGCCCTTTCTGCTCCCCAGGCTGTCACCATCGTCCCCCTCACTCCTTTGTCTCTGGTGCCCCCAGAAGAGACTGAGAAAAGGGACAACCCCCTCCTCAGGTGACAGCCCCCTCCTTCCCCCCCGTGCCCCCCCCCCTCCCCAGGGTTAAGCTTCAAAATTCCCAGTCCCAACTGGGTGAATTCCCAGTCCCAAACTGGGCAGCGGGGTGCAATCCTGCTGCTGGGGACTGGGAAACCCAGGCAGAGGGGAGGGATTGGGCTGCTCCCCACCCCTGGAGCAGGGGAGGGGGGGCTTTGGGACCCCCCAGGTGGGAGGGGGCAGAGTTTTGGGGTTCCCTCCTGGACTGGTTGCCCCCCAGCCATCGGGGGGAGCTCCTGGCCAGCCGCAGGGATTTCCGAATGAACACCAGCACCCCCCACCCCACTGGAGCCTTCCTGCTGGAGCTGTCTGGCCTCTCCCCCATCTGCCTGGGGAGGGGCGCTGGGACCCCCCGGGCTGGGGCAGGTAGGGTGGGGTGACATGGGGGAGGGTGGGGGGCACAGATCCTGCCCCCACCCCTCACCCCCCCCTCCCCACAGCCCCGTCCGCAGCCCTCGCCCGGGACCCCATCCAGGCACTGAGCTTCTCTGAAGAGGGAGGTGAGTGGGGGTCACCTGGCTGCCTGGGGAGGGGTCCCGGGGGGGCTTTCACAGCCTTTGACCCCTCGGTGCCCCCCCCAGGCATGTCAGGAGCAGATGATGATGGTGACATCGGGGACACCGCACGCCCCGAGGAGGGGGTGGGAGCGACTCCGGCTGCCAAGGAGCACACAGAGGCACTGAGGGGGGGTCTGGGGGGCACTTTGGGACCCCTCCCTGAGCTGCCCACCCCCGCAGAGGGGCTGGGAGCTGAGCTGCAGCTGTGTCTGCAGAGTGCCCCCAGGGGGTACGTCCTGCGGGGACCCCCCCCAGCCCCCCTCCTGAGGGAGCCCCCGGATCCCTGGCAGAGCCTCGACCCCTTTGGGGACTCGGAGGAAAAACCCTTCAGGAAAGGTGGGCACGGGACCCTGCAGGGGCTTGGGCTGGGGGGGCCTTCAGTCCACTGCCCCCCCATCCCCTTGCCAGGGGCAGGAACCCCTCCCTCACCCCGCTGGCCCCAGCCCCATCCAGCCTGCAGCATTCCCCTTCCCACCCCCAGTTCTATCCCATCCCCTCTCACTCCCCCTCCCCTCATCCTCACTTCATGCCCTTACCAAACCCCCCCCCCAGCTTCCCTGGACCCCCCCAGGGGGCTCGGAGTCCCCCTGCCCCACTTCCCTTTCCTGCTCCCACCCCCATCCCAGCATCCTGGGGGTCTCCTGGGGCCACTGACCCCCCTTCCTTTCCCCAGGGAGACCCTTCCTGGTGCCCCCAGGCCTGCAGGAGGTGGTGGGGGGCAAGAGGAAGAGGAGGGGGCCCAGGAAGCTCCAAGACTTCATGGCCTGGTTCTCAGCAGCCTGTGAGTATCCAGTGGCACTTGGCTCTCTGTGTCCCAAACCCCTGTCCCTCTGTGTCCCCTCCCCAGAGGTGGGACTGGGCCCCCCCAGGACACTCTGGGGGGCAGTGAGGTGGCTCTGGAGGTGACAGAGCTTCTGGCTCATGGGGTGGTGTCGGGGGGGGCTCCTGTCACTGGGGGGCTGGGGGGGGGTTCTGTTCTGTCCCCTGCTGTCCCCAGCCCTCCTTGTCCCTCCTCTGCTCCCCCAGACAACCACGTCCCTGAGAGGGGCAAAGCCAAGAGGAAGGGCCCGACCTTTGCAGGTGAGCAGGACACGGGGGGGCCCCTGGGGAGGGGGCATTTTGACCCCCCCCCTTGTCACCATCTTCCCTCACCCCCCAGCAGAAACCGAGGACCCCCCCCCATGCCCCCCTGCACCCCCAAACTGAGGAGGAGGTGCAGCTGGGAGGCTGAGGGGGTCTGTGGGGGGTCAGTGAGGGGGGTGCAGTGTTTTTGACCCCCCCTCCACCCCAGACCTGGAGGTGCTGTACTGGAGGCAGCTGCGGGAGCGGGTGGCAGCCCAGAGGAAGCTGCAGAGCAGGGGGGTGAGCTGAGACCCCCACCCACCCTGACAGGGGGGGCTCCTGCCCCTGCTGTGTGTGCCCCCCATGGGCACTGGGGGGGGTGGAGCCCCTCCCCGGGGGCTCAGGGCTGTGTGTGCCCCCCCAGGGGCTGCTGCCCTGTGAGAGGGATCTGGAGCTGCTGGAGGAGGAGAGGGGGGGCTGAGAGCTGTGAGGGAGCAGGTACTGTGCCCCCCCCCCACTGTGTGGGTGTCCCCAGAGCCCCCCCCCAACACCCAGGGGATCTGTCACCCCCACAGATCCCCTCTGCCCCCCTCCAAATCCCCTCTGTCACCCCCCAGACCCCCATTGTCCCCCCCAGATCCCCTGTGTGTCCTGTTCCCCCTCAACCATGGGGACTCTGCCCCCCCCTCGGTCCCCCCCTGTCCCCCACCCCCACAAACCAGGGGTCCTATCTCCCCCATTTGGGTGTCACCCCCTCCCCCCCCATTTTTCCCCACCTGGGGGTCCTCTTTCCCCCCTCAGATCTCACTGTACCCCCCAAACCAGGGGTCCCACTCCCCCATCATCCCCCACATGTGGGGGTCCTGTCCCATCGCCCCCCAGATCCCCTGTGTCCCCCCATGACTCTTGTGCTCCTCCCCCAGTTGGGGGTCTCATTGTTCCCCTCAGACCCCCCAAAATGGGGGTCCCTCCCCATCCCTTCCAAGCCAGGGCTCCTGTTCCCCCCCCCCCCCCCTCCCTGGGGGCAGCTGGGTGGCCCCTGTCAGGCTGGGGCCAGGCCTGGGGGGTGGCTGGTGGCCCCAGAACGGGGCTGGTGACCCTGGGGGGGCACTGAGGAGTTGCCCCCTCCCCACAGATGACTCTGAGGAGCAGGAGGAGCTCCAGGAGGACCCTCAGGACCTGGGAGCCCTGGGTGAGCCCTGGGGGGTGGGTGGGCTACCACGCTCCTCTCCCCTGCTAGCCATGCGGCCTCGGGGCTGTACCCCCCCTCCCCATCCATACTGGGGGGTGCCCCCTCCCCCCAGTGCTGCTGATGGACATTTCCCCCCCCCCCCAGGATCCCCCCCAGGACCCCCTGACCGGGGCTCGTTGGGCTACGAGGATCTGGTCCGCAGGAACGTGGTGAGTGACCCCAGAGAGGCTGGGGGCTTCAGGCTGGGGGGTGGGCACAGGGGGGGCTGCAGGAGGAGTTGGGGTGCCCCCACTCCCCCTCCCCTCTCTCTCCCCCCCCCAGGAGCTGTTCATAGCTGACTCCCAGCAGTATGCACGGGAGACAGAGCTGAGCCAGCACGTCAGGTGCTGGGAGGAGAGGATGGGACCCCTGCTGCAGGAACAGGCAGGGACCCCCAGGAGGGGGCTGGGACCCCCGGGAGGGGGGCTGGAGGGGGCTGGGACCCGCAGGAGGGGGGCTGGAGGAGGCTGGGACCTATGAGAGGGGGCTGGGACCCGCAGGAGGGGGGCTGGAGGAGGCTGGGACCTATGAGAGGGGGCTGGGACCCCCGGGAGGGGGGGCTGGAGGGGGCTGAGACTCCTGTGAGGGAGTCTGGGGAGGAACAAGGACTCCTGTAGGAGGGGGTGGGGAGGAGAGGATGGGTCTGGGGGGAGCTGGAGAGGGCTGGGACCCCTGGGTGGGGGGCTGGAGGGGGAACAGAGACCCCTGAGGAAGGGGCTGGGACTGGCGCTGTGGGAGGGGCTGAGTCCAGGGGGGCTCTGTGGGGGGCTGTGGGGAGCAGAGACCCCCAGGGGCTGGGGGGCCGGGGCGGTGAGGGGTCTGCCAGCCCCTTCCCCCCCCCAATCTCCCCCATGTGCCCCCCCAGGAGGACAGAGCCTCCTTTGACATCAAGGGCTACGGGCAGGCCCTGTGGGAGCGCTGCGGGGGCTCGGGGGGTCCCAGGGGGGGGGGTCCCAGGCCCCTGGTGCTCCTTTGCCAGCCTGGTGGCCGGGCTGCCCCCCTTCGAGGTCTGTCGCTACATGCTGGCATCCCTACAGCTGGTGAGTGGGGAGGGGGCAGGGGAGACCCCCAGGGCTGGGCTCAGGCCCCCCCAGAGCCCCCCAGACCCTTTTTTTTTCCCCTCCCAGGCCAACGAGTACGTGGTGGAGCTGGAGCAGGACCCGGGGCTGGAGCAGGGTCTGGACACCCTACGGCTGCGCCTCCTCACCCCCCCCCAACAGACCCCCAACCCCTTCTCAGCCCCCTCACACAGCCCCCCCGGACCCTCACAATAAACCCCCAACAGTAACACCCCCCAGGTGGTGAAGGCTCTGTTGTTGGGGGGGGGAATCCCCTTCCCATGGGGCTGAGGGGTGCTGGGGGTCCCCCCACCCACCCACCTACTCAGGGTCTCCCTCCCTTTGGGGTTCTTGGGGGGCAGAGGGGTTCCTTACCCCTGGGACGATCCTGGGGGGGGCAGAGGGGATGCTGGGGGGCCGTGCCCCCACTGATCTGGGGTCTCCCTGCCTTTGGGGTGGTCCAGGGGAGCTTGGGGGGTGGTAGGGGTCCCTCCCATCCTACCTGGGGGACACTCCTGGGGGGTGCTGGAGGTCCCCCCACCCAACACCTTCCTGGGGTCTCCTGCCCCATGGGAGGGTCCTGGGGGGCTACAGAGGAGCAGCCATGGCTGTGGGAGGTGTCCCTGTGGTGTCTGTGCACGGGCTGGGGACAGATGGGGACATCAGTGGGCTCTGGAGGGGGCAGTTAGCAAAGGAGAACAGCTGGGCTGCCAGAGCAGATTCTTGCCCTGTAACTCCTCTCCCTGATTGCGTTGTCCTGCAGCCTGACATCTCCAAGGCATTCCCAGTCTGCCACCCTTCCCAAGCCTACTCCTCTCCCCTCACTCTCTTCCCTCCTCAGAGCTTGGTCACCCACCGGGCATAACCTCAGCCCAGAGTCCCCAGTTGCCTCCCACAGCACAAAACTGCACCAGGCTCCCCTTTGGGAAAAATACCCATTTCCCCTGTTTCCGTGGCTGGCGTGGAGAAGGTTCTGCTCTGTTCCTGCCAGGCCACAGCACAGCCCTGCTGCTGCCAGCAGCCAGCATCGTCCTGCAGTCTGCTGCCTCCCTCTGCTCCTGCTCCCTCAGCCGCAGTCCCCACCTGCTGTGCAGAAAAAGCCTCTTTCTGCTCGCATGCACACAGCCAGCTTTATTCACAGACCGGTGCCCAATGGTTCCTGCTGGAGCCCTGGTCCCAGTCCACACCTGCACTTTGTGCTCCAAGGCCTGGCTGCAGCACATCTTCCCCACTGCCTGGTGACACCTGCACTGCCCAGATCCACCACGTTCACGGCTTCCTCAAGGATCTGTGTGAAATTGAGTCCCTGCACTATCGGTGGCTGGATGTCAAGCTCCTGACTCAGCCCCTTGGCTCTGTCTCCATCCCTGTCCCCTGGGTCACTAGAGAGCACAGTTCCCAGCTCACTGGGGCACTGCACACACGGAGGGGATCCCACCAGCAGCCACCCTCAGACACTCTCTGTTCCCTGCTGCTGTCCCCCAGCCCC
>NC_092422.1:198221647-198225612 GCF_036169615.1 Heliangelus exortis
TAGGGTTAGGGTTAGGGTTAGGGTTAGGGTTAGGGTTAGGGTTAGGGTTAGGGTTAGGGTTAGGGTTAGGGTTAGGGTTAGGGTTAGGGTTAGGGTTAGGGTTAGGGTTAGGGTTAGGGTTAGGGTTAGGGTTAGGGTTAGGGTTAGGGTTAGGGTTAGGGTTAGGGTTAGGGTTAGGGTTAGGGTTAGGGTTAGGGTTAGGGTTAGGGTTAGGGTTAGGGTTAGGGTTAGGGTTAGGGTTAGGGTTAGGGTTAGGGTTAGGGTTAGGGTTAGGGTTAGGGTTAGGGTTAGGGTTAGGGTTAGGGTTAGGGTTAGGGTTAGGGTTGGGTTAGGGTTAGGGTTAGGGTTAGGGTTAGGGTTAGGGTTAGGGTTAGGGTTAGGGTTAGGGTTAGGGTTAGGGTTAGGGTTAGGGTTAGGGTTAGGGTTAGGGTTAGGGTTAGGTTAGGGTTAGGGTTAGGGTTAGGGTTAGGGTTAGGGTTAGGGTTAGGGTTAGGGTTAGGGTTAGGGTTAGGGTTAGGGTTAGGGTTAGGGTTAGGGTTAGGGTTAGGGTTAGGGTTAGGGTTAGGGTTAGGGTTAGGGTTAGGGTTAGGGTTAGGGTTAGGGTTAGGGTTAGGGTTAGGGTTAGGGTTAGGGTTAGGGTTAGGGTTAGGGTTAGGGTTAGGGTTAGGGTTAGGGTTAGGGTTAGGGTTAGGGTTAGGGTTAGGGTTAGGGTTAGGGTTAGGGTTAGGGTTAGGGTTAGGGTTAGGGTTAGGGTTAGGGTTAGGGTTAGGGTTAGGGTTAGGGTTAGGGTTAGGGTTAGGGTTAGGGTTAGGGTTAGGGTTAGGGTTAGGGTTAGGGTTAGGGTTAGGGTTAGGGTTAGGGTTAGGGTTAGGGTTAGGGTTAGGGTTAGGGTTAGGGTTAGGGTTAGGGTTAGGGTTAGGGTTAGGGTTAGGGTTAGGGTTAGGGTTAGGGTTAGGGTTAGGGTTAGGGTTAGGGTTAGGGTTAGGGTTAGGGTTAGGGTTAGGGTTAGGGTTAGGGTTAGGGTTAGGGTTAGGGTTAGGGTTAGGGTTAGGGTTAGGGTTAGGGTTAGGGTTAGGGTTAGGGTTAGGGTTAGGGTTAGGGTTAGGGTTAGGGTTAGGGTTAGGGTTAGGGTTAGGGTTAGGGTTAGGGTTAGGGTTAGGGTTAGGGTTAGGGTTAGGGTTAGGGTTAGGGTTAGGGTTAGGGTTAGGGTTAGGGTTAGGGTTAGGGTTAGGGTTAGGGTTAGGGTTAGGGTTAGGTTAGGGTTAGGGTTAGGGTTAGGGTTAGGGTTAGGGTTAGGGTTAGGGTTAGGGTTAGGGTTAGGGTTAGGGTTAGGGTTAGGGTTAGGGTAGGGTTAGGGTTAGGGTTAGGGTTAGGGTTAGGGTTAGGGTTAGGGTTAGGGTTAGGGTTAGGGTTAGGGTTAGGGTTAGGGTTAGGGTTAGGGTTAGGGTTAGGGTTAGGGTTAGGGTTAGGGTTAGGGTTAGGGTTAGGGTTAGGGTTAGGGTTAGGGTTAGGGTTAGGGTTAGGGTTAGGGTTAGGGTTAGGGTTAGGGTTAGGGTTAGGGTTAGGGTTAGGGTTAGGGTTAGGGTTAGGGTTAGGGTTAGGGTTAGGGTTAGGGTTAGGGTTAGGGTTAGGGTTAGGGTTAGGGTTAGGGTTAGGGTTAGGGTTAGGGTTAGGGTTAGGGTTAGGGTTAGGGTTAGGGTTAGGGTTAGGGTTAGGGTTAGGGTTAGGGTTAGGGTTAGGTTAGGGTTAGGGTTAGGGTTAGGGTTAGGGTTAGGGTTAGGGTTAGGGTTAGGGTTAGGGTTAGGGTTAGGGTTAGGGTTAGGGTTAGGGTTAGGGTTAGGGTTAGGGTTAGGGTTAGGTTAGGGTTAGGGTTAGGGTTAGGGTTAGGGTTAGGGTTAGGGTTAGGGTTAGGGTTAGGGTTAGGGTTAGGGTTAGGGTTAGGGTTAGGGTTAGGGTTAGGGTTAGGGTTAGGGTTAGGGTTAGGGTTAGGGTTAGGGTTAGGGTTAGGGTTAGGGTTAGGGTTAGGGTTAGGGTTAGGGTTAGGGTTAGGGTTAGGGTTAGGGTTAGGGTTAGGGTTAGGGTTAGGGTTAGGGTTAGGGTTAGGGTTAGGGTTAGGGTTAGGGTTAGGGTTAGGGTTAGGGTTAGGGTTAGGGTTAGGGTTAGGGTTAGGGTTAGGGTTAGGGTTAGGGTTAGGGTTAGGGTTAGGGTTAGGGTTAGGGTTAGGGTTAGGGTTAGGGTTAGGGTTAGGGTTAGGGTTAGGTTAGGGTTAGGGTTAGGGTTAGGGTTAGGGTTAGGGTTAGGGTTAGGGTTAGGGTTAGGGTTAGGGTTAGGGTTAGGGTTAGGGTTAGGGTTAGGGTTAGGGTTAGGGTTAGGGTTAGGGTTAGGGTTAGGGTTAGGGTTAGGGTTAGGGTTAGGGTTAGGGTTAGGGTTAGGGTTAGGGTTAGGGTTAGGGTTAGGGTTAGGGTTAGGGTTAGGGTTAGGGTTAGGGTTAGGGTTAGGGTTAGGGTTAGGGTTAGGGTTAGGGTTAGGGTTAGGGTTAGGGTTAGGGTTAGGGTTAGGGTTAGGGTTAGGGTTAGGGTTAGGGTTAGGTTAGGGTTAGGGTTAGGGTTAGGGTTAGGGTTAGGGTTAGGGTTAGGGTTAGGGTTAGGGTTAGGGTTAGGGTTAGGGTTAGGGTTAGGGTTAGGGTTAGGGTTAGGGTTAGGGTTAGGGTTAGGGTTAGGGTTAGGGTTAGGGTTAGGGTTAGGGTTAGGGTTAGGGTTAGGGTTAGGGTTAGGGTTAGGGTTAGGGTTAGGGTTAGGGTTAGGTTAGGGTTAGGGTTAGGGTTAGGGTTAGGGTTAGGGTTAGGGTTAGGGTTAGGGTTAGGGTTAGGGTTAGGGTTAGGGTTAGGGTTAGGGTTAGGGTTAGGGTTAGGGTTAGGGTTAGGGTTAGGGTTAGGGTTAGGGTTAGGGTTAGGGTTAGGGTTAGGGTTAGGGTTAGGGTTAGGGTTAGGGTTAGGGTTAGGGTTAGGGTTAGGGTTAGGGTTAGGGTTAGGGTTAGGGTTAGGGTTAGGGTTAGGGTTAGGGTTAGGGTTAGGGTTAGGGTTAGGGTTAGGGTTAGGGTTAGGTTAGGGTTAGGGTTAGGGTTAGGGTTAGGGGTTAGGGTTAGGGTTAGGGTTAGGGTTAGGGTTAGGGTTAGGGTTAGGGTTAGGGTTAGGGTTAGGGTTAGGGTTAGGGTTAGGGTTAGGGTTAGGGTTAGGGTTAGGGTTAGGGTTAGGGTTAGGGTTAGGGTTAGGGTTAGGGTTAGGGTTAGGGTTAGGGTTAGGGTTAGGGTTAGGGTTAGGGTTAGGGTTAGGTTAGGGTTAGGGTTAGGGTTAGGGTTAGGTTAGGGTTAGGGTTAGGGTTAGGGTTAGGGTTAGGGTTAGGGTTAGGGTTAGGGTTAGGGTTAGGGTTAGGGTTAGGGTTAGGGTTAGGGTTAGGGTTAGGGTTAGGGTTAGGGTTAGGGTTAGGGTTAGGGGTTAGGGTTAGGGTTAGGGTTAGGGTTAGGGTTAGGGTTAGGGTTAGGGTTAGGGTTAGGGTTAGGGTTAGGGTTAGGGTTAGGGTTAGGGTTAGGGTTAGGGTTAGGGTTAGGGTTAGGGTTAGGGTTAGGGTTAGGGTTAGGGTTAGGGTTAGGGTTAGGGTTAGGGTTAGGGTTAGGGTTAGGGTTAGGGTTAGGGTTAGGGTTAGGGTTAGGGTTAGGTTAGGGTTAGGGTTAGGGTTAGGGTTAGGGTTAGGGTTAGGGTTAGGGTTAGGGTTAGGGTTAGGGTTAGGTTAGGGTTAGTAGGTTAGGGTTAGGGTTAGGGTTAGGGTTAGGGTTAGGGTTAGGGTTAGGGTTAGGGTTAGGGTTAGGGTTAGGTTAGGGTTAGGGTTAGGGTTAGGGTTAGGGTTAGGGTTAGGGTTAGGGTTAGGGTTAGGGTTAGGGTTAGGGTTAGGGTTAGGGTTAGGGTTAGA